>NC_057802.1:138458753-138477898 GCF_018294505.1 Triticum aestivum
TCACTGTTCATCCAGAGGCAGCATCGATCGGCTTCAGTTAGCAGCAGTAGCGAAGGAATCGCTCGATCGGGTTCAGTTAACAGCCATTGATCGATCGCTCAGGTTCAGTAACGCGTAGTCTGCAGTGCAATCACTCGGGTTCAGTTAGAGCCCAACGCCTCGCTCGGGTTCAGTTAGAGCCCAACGCCTCGCACCCACGCGCGTGCGTGTACGAGAGAAATGCGCGTCGCTCGGCCCCGACCACCCACCGTAACCGGGAACACCCCGATATTTTCCTCGCCCTCGCTTCTACCACGGTTTTTTCCGTCATGGACGGCCGAAAGAATGTCATGCAGCTGCGTCTCCGGCCCGCCCAGGACGAAAAGCCCATTTTCTATCATGATTTTTTGTCATAGAAGTAGGACCCCACCACATCTATGATGATACCAGGTTTTGTCACAATCATCGTCATAGAAGTGTCATAAGTATGACAGAAAAAAATTTCGTTCGGCCCAAAATGTCACGGATATGTCTTTTTTTTGGAGTGGGGCCCGCCTAGAACGGCAGCAGCGGCTGCTGAGGGAGTCCTGGACTAAGGGGTCCTCAGGCGTCCGGCCTGTTATCCGTGGGCCCGACTGATGTGCTGTGAAGACATGAAGACCGAAGATTGAACCCGTGTCCGGATTGGATGCTACTTGGCGTGGAAGGCAAGCTTGGCAACCGACTATGTAGATTCCCTCTGATGTAACCGACCCCATGTAACCCTGGATCTCTCCGGTGCCTATATAAACCGGAGAGCATAGTCCGGATAGACAGACTCATTACCATATTCACATAGGCTAGACTTCTAGGGTTTAGCCATTACGATCTCATGGTAGATCAACTCTTGTAACACTCATATTCATCAAGATCAATCAAGCAGGAAGTAGGGTATTACCTCCATAGAGAGGGCCCGAACCTGGGTAAACATCGTGTCCCCCGTCTCCTGTTACCATCGATCCTAGATGCACAGTTCGGGACCCCCTACCCGAGATCCGCCGGTTTTGACACTGACATTGGTGCTTTCATTGGGAGTTCCACTGTGCCGTCGCTAAGAGGGTCGATGGCTCGCCTTGTTTTCAAGGATAATATCATCCCCGGAGGAGCCCTGGCCCCAGGCCAAACCCTCCAGCTGGGCGGCTTCGTCATGACCGCCGGGTCAGCCCTTAAGCCGACGATGACCTCTCAAGTCATCGAAAATCGCCTCCGCGTTGATCCCGAATACTCCGCCCGCATGGATCCAATGGAGTTATCGTCGTTGAACGAACTCCTGGATCGCATGGCCGCCTTGGGGGTCGCTGTAGACTACGATCGGGTCGGGCTTAAACCTGACCAGAGAGAAATTAAAACTCCGCCGATCACCCATCAGATAGCGGTAGTCGAGGAACGGAGCAACTCTTCTACTATATTGAAGACGAACTATGTTCGGATCTCCGATCTTGAAGGGCCGGATATTCTCCGGCAGAAAGGCATGTCCCGTCCTCCGAACATGGAGTCGGACGATGAGCCTAAAAAGTCAGTCGATATCCCAGAGCCCGAACTGTCAGGTCCGGTAAATCTTCAAACTCTGGATCCGAAAACGGGTCAGGGTCTGGATTTCGTCCCACCCACCCACCCGGACATAGACGCTCTCATGAGCATCAAACAAAAGTCTCAGGAAACGGTCCACCACTTATGGGCCAGATTCCTCCTTGTCAAAAACAAGGTAAAAGAGTGCCGCGATGAAGACGTGATAGCGGCATTCTGCAACAACTGCACGGACGAAGGTATCCTCAACGCCATCAATCGCCGCCGCATACTAAAGTTTGCTGACTTAGCAACTATCATACAAAAGTACAGCGCGATGGAAAGCGCCTGGAAAACTTGGAACCGTCGGTCCCAACCCAACTCATCCTACACGCGAAGAGGGCGCACCCCCGTGGCACGCCCAGCCGAACAATCAAAAAACACAAACCCATTACGCTGCACGGCACCATTCTGGAGGGATGGCTCAATGGCCCATGCAAAATACACACGACGCCGGATACCATGGCAACCCACAGCCTTAGAGCATGTTGGATACTTCGGCAGGTAGCCAAGAGCGGCGAGGGCATCCTTATCAAGGACACCCCAGAACAACACCCTCCAGCAAACGATGACAATAGAATATTGACAGTCTTCGAGACATTCGCTTCAAACAATAAGCGTAAAAGGGCACTGCGCGATCTCGCCGAAGTTTGCCAGGTCGCCGCAATTGACCCCTGGTACGACACGGCCATAACCTTTAACGCCAGTGACGAACCTAAATACAAAAAAGTCCGAGCGCCAGCTGCATTAGTCCTCAGTCCCATCGTGGACGGCTTTCGACTTACAAAAGTCCTCATGGACGGCGGCAGCGGACTAAACCTCATTTACGAGGACACGCTCCACAAGATGGAAATAGACAGGAGCCGCATCGAGAAAAGCAGCACAACCTTTCGAGGTATCATTCCCAGTCGGGAAGCGCGGTGTGCGGGAAAGATTACACTTGATGTGGTATTCGGCACGCCGGAGAATTATCGGTCCGAAGAAATAACTTTCCAGGTGGCCCCTTTCAACAGTGGATACCACGCCCTGTTAGGGCGAGACGCCTTCATGCGCTTTCAAGCCATACCTCATTATGGGTATATGAAGCTAAAAATGTCTGGGCCTAATGGAATAATCACCCTCGTCAGTGATCCGGATATAGCACTCCGCGCCGAGAACAAAACCGCATCCTTGGCCCTCGAGGCATTATCTGAGGCCCTTGTGGCTGAAGAACTAACCGCACTATGCTCCATTGTGGATAGAGATGATGTTATCCTGGACAAACGACCCAAGTCTACTTCCTTCAAGCCAGTAGAAGAAACGGTCAAATTTCAGGTCCATCCAACAGACCCGAAGAAGACAGCCTCCATCGGAGTGCAACTCAGCCCCACAGTAGACGCCGCACTACGAGACTTCTTGCGCGAAAACTGGGATATATTCGCCTGGCACCCCTCAGATATGCCAGGAATCCCACGCGAATTGGCCGAACACAGCCTCAACATACTAAAGGGATATAAGCCGGTCAAGCAAACACTGCAGCGCTTTTCCGAACCCAAACGGCAAGCTATGGGGGAGGAGCTAGCCAAACTCATCGAGGCTGGATTCATCAAAGATATTAAACATCTGGACTGGCTGGCAAACTTGGTAATGATACCAAAGAAGGATAAATCCTGGCGCCTATGCGTCGACTTCAAAGACCTTAACAAGGCTTGCCCTAAGGATCCCTTCCCTCTTCCCCGCATTGATCAAATCATTGGCGCTACCGCAGGACATGACTCGCTGTGCTTCCTTGATGCATATTCCGGATACCATCAAATCAAAATGAAGGAGTCCGATCAAGCCGCAACAACATTCATTACGCCATACAGGCCATTTTGCTTCAACATCATGCCTTTCGGGCTCAAGAATGCCGACGCCACCTACCAGCGCATGATCCAAACATGCCTCGAGAAACAGATCGGCAAAACAGTGGAGGCCTACATGGACAACGTCGTCATCAAAACTAGACACGTCGAAACACTAATAGACGACTTGTGTCTCACATTCGACAACCTCCGCACATACGACATCAAGCTTAACCCAGAAAAGTGCGTCTTCGGTGTCCCCGCCGGTAAACTACTGGGCTTCATCGTTTCCAACAGAGGAATTGAAGCAAATCCAGCCAAAATCCGAGCTCTGTCATAGTTGGCCACGCCAACCGAACTCAAATAGGTCCAAAAACTCGCCGGGTGTGTGGCAGCCTTAAGCCGCTTTATCTCCAGGTTGGGGGAAAAGGCGTTGCCCCTTTATCGCCTTCTACGGCGCACCGATAACTTCGAATGGACAGACGCAGCGACAGCCGGACTGGAAGAAATAAAAGCCCTTTTGGCAAGCAACCCAATCCTGGCCGCGCCAAACGTCGGCGAACTAATGCTTCTATATATATCGGCAACACACCAGGTGGTGAGCGCCGTACTCATCGTCGAACGAGAACAGGACGGGCACAAATTTCCACTCCAAAAGCCGGTATACTACGTATCCACCGTCCTCACACCATGCAAATCCCGGTACCCTCACTATCAAAAGATAGCATATGCAGTCTTCATGGCATCTCGAAAATTGCGACACTACTTTCAGGAGTGCTCGATCACGGTGGCTTCCGAAGTGCCCCTCAATGATATAATCAACAACTGGGATGCAACGGGATGGATTGTCAAATGGGCTATTGAGCTCCTGCCATTCGATATCACGTACAAACCACATCGAGCCATAAATCCCAGGTACTGGCTGACTTCGTCGCCGAATGGACGGAGGCCGAGCTCCCTAAAGAGTACGGCGCGTATTCCAACTGGGTTATGCATTTTGACGGCTCCAAAATATTGGCAAGGCTAGGGGCGGGCGTTGTATTAACGTCCCCATAGGAGATATCATCCAGTACGTACTCCAAATATTATACACAGACTCCAACAACGCAGCCGAATACGAGGCCTTGCTACATGGCCTCCGGATGGCCGTATCAATGGGCATACAACACCTGGAGGTGCGCGGAGACTCAAACCTCGCAATATCCCAAATTAATGGAGACTTTGATGCCAAAGATCCAAAGATGGCAGCTTATCGCAATGCCGGCTTGAAGATGTCGGCTCGGTTCGAGGGGCTCGAATTTCATCACGTCGCCCGCGAAAGTAATCAGGCGGCAGACGTCCTTGCTCGCATCGGCGCTAAGCGCGACCCCGTCCCACCTAACATCTTCCTCGAAAGGCTCTTTAAGCCATCCGTGGTGTGGCAAGGGGGAGACAGCAACGACAGTCCCGTTCCGAACACAACCACAGATAGCGAACACGCCGGTATCATCGGAGGCTCAGCCACCGAAATAACACCATCGGCCCACCTTATCATGGAAGTAATTGCCCCGTGGACCGAACCATTCTTGGCCTACTTTAATAGGAAGGAGCTCCCAGAAGATCAGAACGAGGCTCGCTGCATTGTCCGGCGTTCGAAGGCCTATAAAGTTCACGAAGGAGAGCTCTACAAGAAAAGCACTACCGAAGTCCTTCAAAGGTGTATCTCCGAGGAGGAGGGGCGGCAACTCTTAGCGGAAATTCATGCCGGTCTCGATGGGCACCACGCCGCAGCCCAGGCACTTGTCAGCAAGGCCTTCCGGACAGGATTTTATTGGCCTACCGCCCGGGCAGACGCACAGGACCTCGTCCAGCGCTGCGTTGGATGCCAACTTTTCGCCAACCAAAGCCATATGCCCCCAACCGCTCTACAAACAATCCCCATTACATGGCCCTTTGCGGTTTGGGGCTTGGACATGGTTGGACCCCTTAAAGGGGGAATCCATAAGAAAAACTACCTGCTGGTCATGGTGGACAAATTCACCAAGTGGATAGAGGCTAGACCAGTTAAAACGGCTGAGTCCGGACCTGTGATTGCATTTATATCCGATGTGGTGCACCGTTATGGTGTACCGCACAGCATCATCATTGATAACGGTTCCAATTTCACAGCTGATGAGGTGAAAACCTGGTGTGCTAATCTGGGCATTAAGCTCGATTACGCCTCTGTCTACCACCCGCAAACAAACGGTCAAGTCGAGCGAGCTAATGGTCTTATTATGAGCGGCATCAAACCCAGGCTAGTGCGGTCTTTGAAAGAATCAGACAAACACTGGGTCGAGGAGCTCGACTCCGTACTCTGGGGGATGCGGACCACGCCCAACCATACTACCGGATACACACCTTTCTTCATGGTGTACGGTGCAGAGGCTGTATTGCCCTGCGATATTATACATGACTCACCTCGAGTGCGTATGTACAAAGAGAAAGAGGCCGAGTTGGATCGGCAGGACAGCCTAGACGCCCTGGAGGAGGAGCGCGACGTCGCCAAAGCCCGTTCAGCATTTTATCAACAGCAGGCTCGAAGATATCAAAGCAGAGAAGTACGGGCCAAGACTTACAATGTTGGCGAACTCGTTCTACGCTTGCCGGAGAAGAAAAAGGACAAACTCAAGCCCAAATGGGAGGGTCCCTTCATAATTGACGATATTCTTACCGGAGGAGCGTACCGTCTTCGTGAAACATCAGGCAATCACCTAGAGCCGAACCCCTGGAACGCGGCCAGACTCCGAAGGTTCTATGCCTAGCGCCGAACCCTTTGTTAGTCTCCTTCTCCCCTATAGTTTCTATAACTCTTTCCCCCTTTTACACAATTCTTTTCGCTTTAAAGCTCTCATTCGGCTTGACCGAACACTACTGACGTACACATCTTTACATATGTACGCCCATTATACCTGGGGGCTTCTTTAACAGAAGCTTGTTTTCCGAGCGTCAAGCTCATCACACATACGCGTTTCCCCGTATGTCTTTTCTTCACCATTATATGCATCAATATGACTTAAGTTTTGGCCAACCTGGGTTGCTTGGCTCCTGTGCTTACCCCTACGTTCCCGATTGTTCGGCTAGGTGGTAAAGGGAGCACCTCTGCGATTGTTACTGCCGGGTCATCCGGATGTGTACCTCAGACTAGGTGAAGCCAAAAGCTAGCGTTCTTAAGGTATATTCGGTCGGTGGATGAAAAATACTTTTTGCACTCACTCTATTGTGAACCCCTAGAAGCTATACACACTGTGATTTTCACATCACAATTCAGACATGTCTACTAATGCATGCACACCCAGGGAAAGGAACCCTTAACGGAACTATTCTCCTTGGAAGATGTTTCTTACAATCTCAATGTAATATAACATAACTAGCCGGATACAACTTGTCTGTTCAAGCAACTATGACCCCTACGCTTAGTTTTCCATGCATACCCCGGCCTATTCGGCCGTGACGGTATTCGGAAACACTCCGCACCTTCGGGTCCGGAGGTTGAAGCGAAAAGGTCCGCCATGACAAATGATATACAATTCAGCTAGAATTCCACATGGTGAGGAAAGTACATAGTCACTTGGACTCAAACACTTATGCCTCTATACCATCTAACAGGCAGTCTAACTTACAATCATGTTGGGAATATTTGGCGGCCACCTCTACTTGGTCATATACTAAACTAACGGGAATTTCTTCCCCATTTGGCCCTAACGGTCCAACCCGGGCCATGTGATTAGGATTCAGCTTGGTATATCGTGTTTTCACCATGGCCCGGGCCTCTCGCGCACCCTCTCAGCAGGCCGATATCTTCCATAATCGGATACGTCGCCGCGCTCCCTTGAACAGCTCTACAAGCTCCTCCATACTTCCTGGAGGGGAGGCGGATGGCCATAAGGCCTTAGCAACACTCCGCATGGCCAGCCGAGCATGCTCGTGCACTTGCGACAGTCTTTGCAGCAGATCACTTGCTGATCCGGACACCTCCTCTTCAGGACGGCCCATCAATATACCTGCAAGCATAGCTATATGAGTTCCATTTATCTCCGAACTACTAAAAAAACAAGTTCAAAAACATACTGAACATGCCGCCCCGCAGCTTCTTGTTCTCCTTTACGGAGTCGGCTAGCTGGGCCCGCACATCTTTCAACTCTTCACCCAACTTAGTGTTGGAATCCTGTAGCTTGTTCTTCTCGTCTCTGACGCGGGTCAGCACACGCTCGCCTGCGGCGTGTTGCCTCTTTGCCTCTCTTTCTCCCTCTTGGGCGATCTTCAACTTCTCCTCAAGTTGATCAGGCAACCCTACTATGCAATCAGTGGCAGTGTTAGCACAGTTGGTATACATTTACTGTTCCTCGATGGAGGGGAACGTTACCAGTGGACAGCTTCTTCAAATTTTCCAGTTCGGCGGTAGCGGCATTTAGCTGCGCCCGACACTGTTCCAGCTCTTGGGTTAGCAGGTTGTTCTTCTCTGTAAGAACCTGGTAATAAAACGGTCCTTAAATCAGTTGTACCAACCGCTTTCATTCTCGGGGGCTACTAGCATATGGCTATCCTATTCGAACAAAGAAAACTTACCCGCACGTCTGTTAAGTGCTACTTGGTGGCTCTACTAAGCCCGTTTCAAGCAGCTCGGATGTACGCATCAGCCGAACTGAAGGCATGGAACGCCTCTTCTAAGAACTCCGGGTCTCATAAAAAATAGCCCTACAACGCCGATGATTCATGGCGCTCTCCACTTCCGAGTTGGTAACGGACATATTCTCCTAACCCTCGGCCGAAGGACAGTCCGGCACGGTTCCTATATCAGCTTCCACCTCTACGACGGGGTCTAAAACCCGGGCGCTGGGAGTACGGCTGGCCGGACCCTCGGGCTTAGTCCGGTGAACCTTTTTCCTGGTACCAAACAAACGAACAAGTTACAATTGGATGTGACTGCTAAAGTATACCTTCAAATCCTTACCTCTTTGACGGGAGACCGGTCATGTTTTCACCGACCTTCCTTTTGGAAGCCTTGCTCGGCGTCGGAGCCGCTCTTTTTGGAGCCGCCCCCGGAGTAGCTGACGCGCCGAACGCCTCCCCTGTGGAGCACGAGACAGTGCGATGGGTGAGGCAGTGCGAGAAAGCTCTTGCGTGTGAGATTTTCTCTTGAAGACTTACGTGGGAAGCAGGAAGAAGACCAGGGTAATCGGCAATAATGGCCACTTCCGTGCCGTCATAGCTCGCCTGGTAAAACACCCCTTTCGCGAGTACCACGAATATATCCGGATCTTCTTCGAACCCAGGATCCAGCTCCCGGTTGTGGTTCTCAGGCTGTGGGGCGGGGCTGTGAAACCCCTCGGTGATTTTTTGCCAATGTTGTTATAAGCGGATTAGAAATTTATCAAAGGTAATCCGGGAGGCAGAATAAGCAGAGCAGAAGGATTGGGGCTTACCCAACTAGGAGGATTATACATAGAATATCCGTCTTTGTGATTGACGCGAAGAAATTCCTCTTCCTCCCCTTTGAACAGCTCGGCCAGTATCTTGGCTAAAGCGGCAGGGGTGTCCGGACCTTTCCGACCACAGCGGGAGGCGTCGTCCTCCCCGTTGTAGTGCCACATCGGGAGCCCTCTATATTGAAGCGGCTGAACCCCTCGCACTAGGAAGACCGCCACTACCTCAACCATGTTAATCCGGACTGGGCGAGCGTCTTTATCTTGCCCGGAGCTGACGAACCTCCGCACTGTCATCCTCTTCAAGGCTCCAGGGACACCAACTATGGCGTTTCTTTAGCAGGACGCTTGCAAATTCAGGGAGACCCTTTCGAACTGGGTCGGGAAGTGCAACGTCCTCAATGTAGAACCATTCGGAAGGCCATTCCTTCGCTGCCCTCCTTGGTGTGCCGGACAGGTATCCGGTATCGGCAATGCGCCACACTTCGGCTCCGCCCACTTCAAATATTGACCCCTCATGGTTGCGCGGGACAAGACAGAACAATTTTCTCCACAGTTCGAAATGGGCCTCAACACCCAGAAATAACTCGCATAGAGCGACGTAACCTGCGATGTGCAGGATAGAGGCGGGAGTGAAGTTGTGCAGCTGGAGGCCATAATATTCCAGAAGCTCCCGGAGGAACGGATGGACGGGAAATCCAACGCCTCTTAGCAGGTAGGGGACGAAGCACACTCGCTCCCTCCCGGATGGATTAGGGAAGTCCTCCGCCTGAGTCACGACATTGAAGGAGGCCGACCCTACTTGGACAGGGACCAGATCCGTGGGAGGAAGAAATCCCTGCGTTTGCAACTTTGCTAGTTGACTATGAGTCACATAGCACTTCTCCCACTCGCTTCTCTTAGGGCTGGAACGGGAGGAGGAGCTGGGAATGCTAGCCATGGTGGAATGGTTTCTCCTGGCAGTCTCCGGGGATTTTCTCGGCGCAGTATCGCCTGGATCTAAGATCCAGTATCTTTAAATAGGTGTTCTGCCTTGCGAGGACGAGGTGTTATTCGCAAGAATACCCTGACTCTCCACATTCGCTCGACACGTGGAAGACGAAGTTATTAGCGCACAGAAGCCGAGGGGAGCGATATTGGATCAATGGCCGAATATATTATTTGGAGAGGGAACCCGCCTTGCAACGCTGAAGACAATGTGCGCGCCAAACACCTCGTCGTTGAAGCCTGGTTTGGGGGCTACTGAGGGAGTCCTGGACTAAGGGGTCCTCAGGCGTCCGGCCTGTTATCCGTGGGCCGGACTGATGGGCTGTGAAGACATGAAGACCGAAGATTGAACCCGTGTCTGGATTGGATGCTACTTGGCGTGGAAGGCAAGCTTGGCAACCGACTATGTAGATTCCCTCTGATGTAACCGACCCCATGTAACCCTGGATCTCTCCGGTGCCTATATAAACCGGAGAGCATAGTCCGGATAGACAGACTCATTACCATATTCACATAGGCTAGACTTCTAGGGTTTAGCCATTACGATCTCGTGGTAGATCAACTCTTGTAACACTCATATTCATCAAGATCAATCAAGCAGGAAGTAGGGTATTACCTCCATAGAGAGGGCCCGAACCTGGGTAAACATCGTGTCCCCCGTCTCCTGTTACCATCGATCCTAGACGCACAGTTGGGGACCCCCTACCTGAGATCCGCCAGTTTTGACACCGACAGCTGCCCGCTGTATGCAGGCGCGCCCTGGGACGGCCACGACAGCATGGGGTGGCCGTAGGCGGCGATCAGCGCAACCGGCGGAGGTGCGTACGGCCCGGCCATGTAATGGTGGTACTGGTTCAGATGGAGTCCCTGGACGGCCGTCACGAGATCCCGCAAGGTATTGGTGACCTGTTCCGGCGTGAAGACGGCGGTCGGCGGCGGCGCGGAAGTGATGGGGGCTGGCGGCGGTGGGGAGCCCGCGGTGGTGACCAGGCCCGGCAGCGTGGGGGCCCCGGCGGTGGACATCGGGGCGATGGTCATCGGCGTGGTGGTGACGATGGGCAGCGGTGGCGAGGGCGTTGAAGAAGACATGATCGAACCCGAGTCTCTGGATACCAAATTGGTAGGAGCTAGGGCCCTACCGGATCTAGGGCGTAGGTTGTAGGGGAAGGAGGGGGAAGGGCGAGGGCTGGTGCGCGGCGGCCGGCGGCGTGGCGCCGTCCTTGCGACGAGAGCAGCGGCGACGAAGGCAGGAGGCGGCTAGGGTTTAGGTCTCCCAGCTCCCTAAAGGAAGCCGAGCAAATATTGATTGCTTCTTGCTTGATTAAATTGATACATCTCCTCTCCTTATATAGAGAGGTTTACTTGACTTCTAAGCAAACGATCCTAATATGATAAGATAATTGGGCTAAGCCCCTAATTAAGATACATGGGCCATAACCCACTGGGCTAAGCCCTTATGCCGGTCATAACACTTGTTAGAATAAATCCGAGACACTCCGTCGATCATCCGAGGACCAAGCAATCACACAAGCACGACACCGAGATTTGTTAACGAGATTCATCGATATGGCTACATCCCCGGGGCTTGACTATGGGCGCTCCTCCCCATGACACTGCTACAATACCGCACCCGGTCGCCCTGGACACCGGCACATGCCGCCGGCTTCCCCTGCGTTTCGGTGCTATTATGTTGGCATAGGTTACATCGTGCTATAAGAGAGGCCTAGGATACAAGTGTCCTATTAGGACACGACTCCACATCCCATGTGAACACAATACAACTCATAGTCCAACTGCAACCTACCTTGTACACAATATTCGACACAACTCTAACAAACTCCACCTTGGCGAATATTCTCCACCACCTTGAATTCGTCAATGCATCAAACTTCCATGTACATTGGACTTGAGCTTATCCCATGAGCACCGCTGCTACTCCAAAGACTCCATATGACTCCACCTGCAACTTGTAGTCCCTTCTTTTCTTGACCATAGTCAACACTAGAGCAAAATTAAGTTCCTTGTTACTCTAGTTTGTGCTCCCAACTTCCAGAGTATCAGTTCAACGCCATCACACACTGATCACTGACCTGCGTGAAAGTGAACAACTCACATATTGGGTGTCACACATAAGAGTTACCTGAACTCAACATCACCGCTCCTTTCTTGACCACCTGTCTGAAACTTGAAGTAATTTCACCGTTGCTTGTGATCATCCGGAGTCAAATTCGCAGTTATCTCACCACATGTATGCCACCAGAGCCCTGGCCTGTCTCCATGTCCCGTGCATACCACATGCCTCGTCGCTATTATCGCGTCGATCCTCCGCTGTCCTGGTCGAGTCTCAAGGGTAAAGAAACCACACCACTCAACCCCCACTGCAGAGTACTACCGATCATCATCGACCGATGACGAGTTTCACGCTTCCATCAGACCACTGGGCTCCAGTCCGAACTGCGTGTCACTCGCTTTTTCCCGCTGAAGTAGGCTTCGACTCTCTGAGCTCTTACGCCGTAGCCCCTCAATCAGCACCGAGTGAAGTCTTCCAGACTCCAGCTCCACCTTCAACATGACTCCATGGTAGATGATCAGTCCACCCACGCGTCCCGTCAACTTCAAGCTCCGTGTATACACCACCTTGAATCAACCCCGCGCCATAGTCTTGTCGAAGCCGCACAAGCCCTTGGGCCCGCGTCACGTGTTTCCACGCCCAGAAGTCGGTCACCATCAGCATCACGCTCCTATGTCGTTGTCACCGATCCCACCACCGTCTTCTGTACCAACCGACTTGCGTCGATCCATCAGACTGTCCAGTCCGACCCAGCCGAACTTGTTCGACTGCAACCATGATCCACCATGCGTCGTGTCCGCCCCACACATCTCCGTGCATTGCTTGACGCCTTGTGTTTGCGTGATCCTGTATGACACGCTCCAGGCTCCCAAATCGTCAACCCTGACTGCCATCCATACACAAATTGTGTACCAAACAGAAAAAAAGACCAAAATAAAATCCCTTGTAGCCTTCCTGTGTGCACGTACCAAAAGAGATCAATGACAAGCTAGCTAGTCAAACTCCAATCCGTCACACATAGCTTCTGGACTTGTATTTCTTTCCTCCTTTTAGATAGCATCACGCCTGATCCTTGGTCCTTGCGCCATTATTTTTTGTCCAAATCTCGTGCTCAGCACGTCCGGCTCGCAGCTTTACAGCCCGCAGGCTGTCCCATGGTTCTAGACCGGCCTGCTGGCCTGCTCGATCCACCGCGCCTGGCGGCCTGCAGCCCCGCACTTGGGTCTCTGCACTGCATCGCTGCGCTCACGCGGTATGCGCTCGACCCGATCTCGCCGAGAACTCTGCTCACGCACGTACACGTCGCCCGAGCCTGAGTCCGGTCGGGATCCCGCCCAGTTCCACGCTGACGCCGCCGCGTGCCACTTTCCGATAGCTTCTTGTACTCGCCCGATTGATCCTCTGATCCATCGCCACACGTCCCTTCCTACCGCAACGCGCACAAGCCGCTGATCCGACACCAGCTCCAACCGCTGCTTTTCTTATCCTCCAAATCAACATCACAGCCTCAAATCAAACTTTGCTCATGATACCACTCGTTAGAATAAATCCGAGACACTCCGTCGATCATCTGAGGACCAAGCAATCACACAAGCACGACACCAACGAGATTCACCGATATGGCTACAGCCCCGGGCTTGACTATGGGCGCTCCTCCCCATGACACCGCTACAATACCGCACCCGGTCGCCCTGGACACCGGCACATGCCGCCGGCTTCCCCTGCGTTCCGGTGCTATTATGTTGGCATAGGTTACATCGTGCTATAAGAGAGGCCTAGGATACAAGTGTCCTACTAAGACACGACTCCACGTCCTATGTAAACACAATACAACTCATAGTCCAACTGCAACCTATCTTGTACACAATATTCGACACAACTCTAACAACACATACACAACACTGAATTATAGTCATCTTTCCTACCATTTGAGCTAAGCAAACACCAAATAAAAATCACACTAACTATCCTTTGAAAATAGTAGAAATTCAGGCTTGGCGAGAAGCTGTTGAACGGCTAGAAATGCATTTGGCGTCAGTGTGTGTGCGTCTATATACCTATTCTAATCGCAGAACTTCGTAAATCAACATATTATTATTATTATTATAGCTTAGCTATATGCTTTGTGCAGTTTCGTTCGGTGCTGAAAAATCGAGTAGAGAAATGCAGATATAAAACTAATATCAGGTTTATGGAACACAAATGGTTCTATGGTCTAGCGGTTAGGACATTGGACTCTGAATCCAGTAACCCGAGTTCAAGTCTCGGTAGAACCTCATTTTTTCTTTCGTTTTCATTCATTTCTCCTCATGGGCAGTAACTTCCTTGACTAACTTCTCACGTTCGGACTGCGGTAATCCTTTTCAGATAACCAGTCCCTTTTTCCCATCTGCAAAACAAAACTGTAAAGGAACCGTTTCAGAGACGAGATAGGGCGCTCATCTGCGCCGGCGCCGGCCCAACTGTTGGGCCGGTCGAGCGCTAGCCGTCCGATGCGCTGAGCCAGGGTAGTCAAATCTGCGCGAGATCCCTTCCACACCGCACCCGCCCCCTCGCCGCACCGCATCGCGCCCGCCCCCTCGCCGCACCGCACCGCGGGACACCCCCCGCCGGCCGTTGCGGTGCGGTGCAGCTAGCCACCTCCGCCGTCGGCCGCAACTGGGCGATAAAGCCGTCGCAACTCCGCCGCCGCCGGCCATTGACGGATGCAACACTCGCCGCGGTTGCAGCTAATCCGTGAATGGACGTAGCAAAATTTAAAGACACCATGGCGGTTGTAGCAAAAATGCCGTCGGAATTCGTTCGCCGCGCTTGAAGCACCATGGCATGGTGAATCGATGTAGCAAAAAACACGTCTCCACTAGTAGCAAAAAACAAGGTTGTTGCAACAAAAATGTCGTCTTCGTCGTCGTCGCCGGTCACATCTCAGTCGTAAAAAAAGCACCACAGCTTTATGAATGGTTGTAGCAAAAATGTTAACCGTATGTAGCTTCTGTGGTTGCCGATTGCAGCAAAAAATTGACGTGGTTGTAGCAAACACAAAAAAAGAAAAAAGAAAAAAGTTTCCATCGTTTTCAGAAAAGCTTTGAGTGTAGGTTGAAGCATTTCACACATACGATTGAAGCTTTCTCTACAACGGATGCAACTTTTCTGGTTATGCAGTGTATGGTTGTAGCTTTCTTTTTCAATGGTTGTAGCTTTTTTCATCTACAGTCGAAGCTTTTCTATCAAACGGTTGCAGCTTTTTTCTTTGTAGCAGCCTTGGTTAATGCTTTCTCTATCGTTTCGGGTTGAAGCTTTTTCATCAAGGGTTGTAGTATTTTATGTCGACGGTTGTAGCACTCCGCCATGGCAATGACTGCTTGCAGCTTTTGATGTATCTGGTTGAAGCTTTTTTCATCTTGGTTTGAAGCATTTTGGTTAACAGTTGTAGCATGAGGGCGTGCGGCAGGTTCTGCAATGTCTCCGCCATGTCTGCAGCGCGAGCGCCGCCGTCCTCGTAGCTCGCCGTCACCATGCTCGCCATCCATGATGGCAGCTCTCCTGGGCACCGGTTGCAGCAGGCCACGACGCGGTTCCAGCTTCCGCCGGGGCCGGCGAGCGAGGACGGCGAACGGCGATGGGGACGGCCGGCGCGGGTGACCACCGGCGATGAGGACGGCCGGTGGGGGCATGATGACAGACGCATCCATGGCGACAACGGGATCTGAAGGAGGAAGACCAGGAGCGCGGCTACCCCCGAAGGAGGAAGACCAGGAATGCGGCGACCCCGTGCGTGGCTCGCGGCTAAGAGAGAAGGGGATTGGGGAAAGAAGATAAGGCGGGGGCAGGGGCTCGCGCGAGGCGTACGATGGCCTCGATCGAGTGGCTCGCGCGGGACCGGCGCAACGGTTGGGCCGGCGCCCCGGCCACAAACACTTCCCATAAAAGAACCAATAGAATCGTAGGAGCAGCACCCACCGCGCATTATCTCCAAAAGAAAACGCGGCCTCCTCACGACGTACGTGGCCGCAAGTTCATCCTCCAATCTTTCCCACGTCCCCCAGTTTTCTCCTCCATTTCTCCCTCCTCCCCTGGCCGCATCTCCAGGGGAAAGGAAGCGAGGCTCAGGGAGGGAGTGTGGCACGAGCGCGCCCACCCCTGAAAAATGGCGGCCTCCCTCTGGCTCCCTTCTCCTCCTCTTCACAGCGCCGTCTTCCTCTCGACCAACCACTCCCCCTCCCCCTCTCCTCCTTCGGCGTCTGCGTCTCCTCTGCTGCACAGGAAGCACGCACCGGCCAGAGCCAGAGGCAACCTTGCCTGCAGCTCATCCGGTAGCTCCTCGTCCTCTGCTTCCCCTGTTGTGACCAAAGATCAAGAGGGAGCAGCAGCAGCAGAGGCGACGTCCCCTGCCCCTGCCCCGGCGGCCGTCAGATACGACTACAAAGATGACCCCAACTTCAGGTACGGGCGGCTGTTCCAGGTTTAGTGAATTACTGTCTCAAATTTACCAAGCATGTAACTGTCGGAAAGATAGATGATAGTTTTATTCAGCATGTCAGTATGTCACTATGTAAGCGTGAATATTATTTTTAATTAAGATTATGTTCTATTTCGCATCAACAAATGGTTCCATGGTCTAGTGGTTAGGACATTGGACTCTGAATCCAGTAACCCGAGTTCAAGTCTCGGTGGAACCTCATTTTTTATGATATTTTGATTTATTTTTCCCACTGTGAGAGTACGTTTATTGACTGAGACCACAGCCTATTGTTGTCAACTTCTGCTAAAATGAATCTTTCGAGCTTCTAACCTCTGTAACAATCTGCCGCTGCAAATTTAGACTGCTTGAATTATTATTTTTGTTAAATTTCAGTTGGATTTATATAGGGTGCTTCCGGTTTCAAACAGACATAACGTGTTCTTTCTAACTGTACTTTAGGGGGTGCAAGGGGTGCGGCCGTGAGGAAACCGAGAGGGGCTGCAACGGCGAAGGGCGGATCATGGGCGGCATAGCCGCCGTCCCCTTGTTCGGGTGGTGGCCGATCAAGGCCTACCGGCCGTGCCCCGGCTTCGTCGCCTCCGGCGGCCGGTACCGGCGCTACGGCCAGAGCATGGACGACGTCATAGCCGGCAAGGGACGGAAAGTCGCCTCCGACAAGAAGAAAAGGTACGTCCGATAACCTCTCATCAAAGTTCTCACCTGGCCGTCGTATGTAGCTAAGAGCTGATCTCATCTCACTTGGCTTTGCTACTTGCAGTGAAAAATGATCCACCTCAAGGAACTGCAGTGCACCTGGCCATGTTGTGTAATAGCTCAAGGAACTGCAGTGCAAGTTCCAGATTTGACTTGGCCATGTGCTGGAGAAGGGTGTCCAAACCTCCCAGATTTTGTTTCAGTCTTGACGTTGTCTAGCTAGGTCAGATTATTCGAGAGCGTTGCCTGCTGAATCAATTCCAATATTGAAGTTTTGTACGTAGCTCCGCATCGACGGCAAATGTACTCCACTCTTCTACCTGGTGCTAATGTTTACATCTTGCTTGCCAAATTTAATAGCGGCAAAACAGTTCCAGGAAATTCGTCGAACTGTTTTTATACTTTGCCTCAGCCTTTTTGAGTTTCCACTGCTCGATGACAGAGATTCATTCACACATAACAGCCAAAAAATTGGCCCATGTAACCACCAGATGAGCAAATGCAGCCAAGAGGTGTCAAAGAATGGTCACTTCTGACTAAACATATGCTTGCTGCTTCGCTGACAATACGCTGATTCGTTACATCATGTTTCCTACAAGCATGATGGGAAGAAACAAAAAGCTCCTCCTGCCTTCTTCCAGCATGAAGGTTCAGAAGTGAAACAGATCAGCTAATGCTGAAACCAGACTGGCATTTCAATGTTGCTGTCAAACCTTCTCTTGAATTTGGTTAGGTGGGGACTCTTCTATCACCGTATCTTCCCTCTTGACGAGATACACAAAAGGACTAGTAACAAAATAAGAGACCGGAGACAGGCCCCAACTTATGAACAAAAGTCGGTGGTTATGTACTAACTTTTTGCATCCCTACTGTGCACTACTTCCTCCGTTCCTAAATATAAGTCTTTTTAAAGATTTCACTACAGACTACATACGGAGCAAAATGAGTGAATCTACGCTCTAAAATATGTCTATATACATCCGTATGTAGTTTGTATTGAAATCCTAGAAAGACTTATATTTAGGAACGGAGGGAGTAGAATCTAGCGTTAAGAACTTTGCAAAATGCAGTTGGTTACGCATTTACGCTGTCAGCGCATGTGGGGAGGCTTGACTGCAAACGAAATATTTCCAGGAGTTGCTGCAATCGGGTGACTTCCAGGAGTTGCTGCAATCGGGTGACCTCCAGGAGTAGTAGCTGCAAATGGGCTGCCTCCCGGAGTTGTAGCAAATGGGTGACTTCCAGGAGTTGATGTAAACGGGTTACGCCCAGGAGTTGCTGCAAATGGATTACTTCCCGGAGTTGCAGGTGAGCGAATGGTTGGTGAACCCTGCACCCTCTGTTGAAAGGAAAGAGCATCAGTAAATTGGGGACGTAAATGAAGAGAAATGTATAAATCTCTTGAAGCTCTTGCGACATACTACATGAGACCATTGAAGTATTTCCCTTTTTTTGAGAGAAAGAAGGTATCTTGGTATCAGTAGACATAGGAAGTATGTAAAACTGATCAATGATGATTTGCCGCGTAACTGCTGCTTCCTTTGGAGTTTGTCACACTAATGTGCAGTACCTTAAAATTTCATCTTTGCCTAACCGACCAGAGCTAATAAACATTAGCATAGATAAAGCATTCAACCACGGGAGAATCAAGCATGTTTGTATTCTCCAAAACATTGATTAAACCTCATAAACACAGGAACCAAAGCCTATCAGACTATCTGTATCCTCTAACCATGCTATCACGTACTCCCTCCGTTCCTAAATATAAGTCTTTTTAGAGATTCCACTATGGACTACATACGGATGTATATAGACATATTTTAGAGTGTAGAGTCACTCATTTTGCTCCGTATGTGGTCCCTTACTGGAATCTCTAAAAAGACTTATATTTAGGAACGGAGGGAGTAATTTGGAAGTCTAAGATACTCCATCAATATCACATTGAAACCAATAGATTACTGGCGCAGCATGTCAAGGTTGAAATTAGTAATGCTATTGGTCCGTCACTTGTAGATCAGGAAAAAGTGAAACGGTTTTTTATTCTTTATTCTCAAACAGAC
>NC_057802.1:138478072-138727088 GCF_018294505.1 Triticum aestivum
ATGCCCAAGATGCACCATACAGATATCTAATTTTCAGACAAAAGAAAACTTACATAATTAAAAGTTAAATATTTCAGATCTCAGAGAAAGATCAGCAGTTCGTCATAGAGAAGTTAATAGTACATACGTAAATATTGCATTGTACCGCTATGACTTATTAAGTAGCTGAAGTTTCAGAGAGAATAGATCGATCAAATCTCAGAAAAAGACCACCAGTTCGTGATAGGGAAGCTAATAGTAGTATATACGAAAATATTGCATTGTACCGCTATGACTTATTAAGTAGCTGAAGTTTCAGAGAGAATAGATCGATATTGTGAATGCACCTTTCCCGCTGGTGATTGAGTGATATAGTCCAGAAGCTGTTGCTTTTGATTGCTGAATGAGTCCTTAACTTGCTTTAACAAATCTTCCTCCCTTTTTATATCCTCGACAAGCCTTTCCTTCTCCCAGTTCTTCAGTTTAACTTGCTCTTCCATTTCAGTAATACTTCCAGGTGTGTTTGAATCCCCAGAGCTTAAAGCTACAGTAAATTTCACTTCTACATCTTTCCTACAAAGGTCATCTTTATTCATCAAGAAAAAGTGATGACATAAATTTTAATAAAAAAAATCAATACTGTGTATCTTATTAGTGCGAGTGAACAGCTTTGAGTACATAAATCCGGGAGATCAAAAATTTAGAAGTAGATTACTCTTTCGATAATAAATAAAACTTGCAATGTGCCTTTCATAGGGATTATAAATAAATAAGAAGGCAAATTGACTGCAGATACTTAAAAGTTTTGCGTAGTGTATAGCTCTTACTGGAATGAATGTTATTGTTTCATTTTAGCTGGAACACTTGTGGTAAATTGAGCTTGTGAAACATAATCCTGATTTTATTAAATATATGCTTTTACAAGCCGTGAAATGGCTGCACGTGAAAATACGTGGTAATCAGGACAATCTGCAAAACATGTTTTTCTCGATTACGCACCCAAGTGTGTGTCATTTTGCATTAGAAGAAAGTACCAAGATGGCACAAGAGTACAAGCAAGCAAAACTCGACGAAAAGAAAACTAGAACAGGCAAAAACTCAAACACTGTATCATCCATCATCAAAGTTAGATGTAAAGGTATCAATTGCATATTTGTGTACCTATCACCAAGGCAGAATGAACCATTAGGCCTCAATATACCACCATCTAGAGAAACCGCACCATCATTTATGAAGGGAATAGCACGCCGTAGATCAGCTGTAGTCTTATAAACTTGTAAATGAGAAAACAAACTGTAAAACAAAGTCTCCCTAAGACCATGGCCATGGGGTGTGAGACAACTCAAGTATGCCTGGTCCATAAGTATCATATTTACTGCGAAACCAAGAAAACCAGGAGGAGACTCCCCGTTAGGCAACCTTGGTTTACGCAGCATAAGATATCTTTGTGGATCATCAATCACAACTTCTCCAGAAAATGGCCTGCAGAGTGTAATAGTGCACGGTGTTTAAGTGCTCATATGGTCGAGTCCAAGAGAGAATAAGGACATTCAATACTTAGAATGGCACCTTATGTTTTCAAGACAAAACACGGTAAACCTCCCATGCAGCAACTTTCCAATTGAGCCACCCAGTCCATGAATGCCACTTTTCTTATCAATGTTGCCTTCTGTGCCATATGTTTCAAGACTCTTTATGCCATCATAAGTCTTGCAAACGAGACCAAGCATATTGTCTATTCCCAAGTACTCTGAGAGTAGGCTGTCACAAATTTACAGAAACAAAAAGATACCAGCAAACGTAAGCAAACAAACATATCATGTGAAGTAAATTAGCACCAATAGAGGAGCTAAATTCAATTCAAAACAAGGTGAAAATTGACCTGCTTAGATTATCATCATTTGTTTTTCCTAAGGTAGCCACAACACCAAGGATATCTTTCATCATTGGCATTGTTGATATTTTTGCAGAATGACGTTTCTTGAGCTGGCATATAAGCGAAGCTGCTGTCTTGTCCTGATTACATATGCTTTCAATTGTACGCTGTTCAGCTTCTTGAACTGATGTACCATTACTTGAAGCTACAACCTTCTTTCCACGTTTAACTGATAAAAGTTCCAGGTTCAGCATATAAATAGGGGCAACAGATTGAAAAGGTATAAGACAACTGATGTACCATTATTTGCAATTACAGCAGCCTTTCCAGGTGTAACTGACAAGGTTCTGAGGTTTAGCATCTAAATAGGAATAATAAATTAAGAGAAGTATTGAACAACTCTTAACATTTTGTGTATAAAATGACACGTATTACCTACACATTATGATACTAATCTAGCACAGCCACCTATTTTTTTTCCAAACAAATCCACGATCCGATGCAATGCACAGACCGTGGTGCTAACATATTCTAATTTTGAAAATGAGCATGAAATATTGGCTAGTCCTAGACACTACAACGCGGCTGATATTACAACGCTGTAGATGGTAGCGAAGGGGAAGGTCAATCAAGGCATTCCCCAATAACGCCTTGAATCTGCTGGCGTTTTAGGGTGTTTTCCTAAAGCACTGCTTAACTTCTCAACCGAAACCCCAAACTGAGAGAAAAGATTCAACGGTGGCTTTCTATTTTCCGGCCAGGCCTCAACGTCTGCATCATGGCGCATATATACCGGGCGGAAATATTCAATCGCGCGACTGGCCCCTAAGCCCATTAACCAGTAGTTCTGATTTCTGAATCAGCAACCACGTTTCCTCCTTTTATACGGCAATCTCTTGTTCGCTAAGCAGTATGGTACTAAAAGACAGAACCTCGCACAGGTAAAAAATATGCCTGCAACATTCCGACGCACGCAAGACTCGAGCACAGGACCGCCTGCAAACCATTGTAAGCACACTACCACTAGACCAGCGAATATATTGTGATTATGTAACAAAGCATGACCTTTGTGATAAATTATACATATATACATGGACATGCCCCGCAATAGGAAACAGCACAGCGATTGGAGGCGATTTTTGAGAAACCCCCAATCAATCAGGAGGTGTTTTTGAGAATCGCCTCAAAATCTCTACCGGTTACAGGTTTTTTAGTAAACACCTCCAAAACTGCATACAATCCGAGGCGATTTGTAAAAAAGCCTCCAAAGCTGCACACAATCCGAGGTGGTTTGCAAAAACACCTTAAGCTAGAGATGATTTAAGGCGAATTCTCCAAAACACCTCCTTAAGCACAATTTTGAGGCGTTTAGAGAAACACCCTAGCCAATACGCCTTCTTTCAACAGCCGTGTTGTAGTGAATGATAGCTAAGTGCACAAATGTTGTTCAAACCAAATACACACATATAAGTTCATACAAACTTCTGATGTGCGCGGATACAAAATTCCAAGTTCAAACTCGATTCAGATTGTGAGGTGCACTATTCATAGCAAAAAAGAAGTGCATCTCACACAATACAGTGAATTAAAATTCAAAAAATTGCATGGATGTACAACGAGACCCTCATGGTATTACATATTTTTTTAGCCTTTTTGTATGATTGCACATGTGCTTTTAGCACAGCATTTTCAGCCTTTGAAAATAATATTAATTTTGCAGGACATGTGCCCTATAAGTAAGAGTACTGCATATCATCTTATTAGCTTTTTCATGGACAATCCAATTCAGGATTCAGCGCACACAAGGATGGTCATTCAAGTCTGAACATTGTCGATTTCACTTTAAATGATTCCAAACAACAAGATATTGATAACGTGGTTCGGAACAGAGCCACATATGAATATTTGCAAATAAAGTTCCATAAATGACAGAGCTTAACTAGCAAGGACTTAGACAACTTAATGGTTGACTAACACACCACGACATAATTAACATGTTTCATGGTCTGCCAGATGGTATCCACATGCTGCATTCTCAGAGAAGAACAGCGTAACCTAGAGTGCATAAAGCCGGGGTGGCAAACACACAAAATCTTACTTGTCAGGTCGGCAATCGACTCTTCGATAGCATAGATCTCAGACTTGAGGAACGTGATGTTGGCCTCATGGTGGTTGACCTTGAGCCCCAGCTTCTTCAGCTCCTCCTGCATCACCTGCAAAGCAGGTCCACCAACACCAACATGTAGAGCAACGGCCTCACAGCACTGCGCGAAACCCCAAAATGAACCGGGGAAAATGGAGGAGCCCAGAAAGGCACACCTTGGTGTTGAACTCGACAATCTGCACCGTCAGCGGAGCCTCCATGGCGGTGCCGCGGTCTGCAGGCTGAGCCGCCAGCACTAGCAAGTGACCAATCTGCAGAGGAACAGGGAACAAGCGGGGCTTAGAAAAACCCCAAATACGCCCAGTGCTTGCGCGCACGAGCAGCGCGGAAAGATAATTGAGGAGGAATTAGGGTTTTCGCTGGCTGAGAAACGTAGAGGGCAAATAGCGTAGTTAAGCGTGTGCGGAGACGGCGTCCCGGTGCTGGGCGGAGCGCGCGGGAGTCTCTTCTAGGAGGAGGAGAAACCACGGCATTCCTGACGGAGCGTGCGGGGGTCTCTTCCAGGAGAAAGGAAACCCACCTCGGCACCATCGGAGCGTGCGAAACTGAGGCCGCCGGCGATGCGGCGGGGAGGGAGTGAGGCGGCGCAGGCTCGTGGAGGGACGGGCAGATTGAGATCAGCGTGGGAGGGAGAGATTCGCGGAGACAAGTAGGTGCTGCTTGGTTTGGGGAGGAAATGAAGATGGTGAGATTTTGGCCGAGTAGATCTACATCTATCTATCTATGAAAAGAAGTGGAGGAAAAAATATAGAGATAATCAGAAATGATGTATTATATTTTAGTTCTAAATACATTTATTTTTATCTATTTCCGTGATAAGCAATTTCGGACAGAGGAAGTAATAAAAAATTTAGTAGGGAAATGTTATCTTGCTAAGGTCAGTTATTTTGCAATCTCCGAACATCTCCCTCATCGTCGGACGGTCAGCGCGGATTTAAAAGCAAGGGTGGTCGCCACGTCATTTTCTGCAGGAGTTCGCTACATTCACGACCCACACGAACGCTGAGCACCTTTTCTCCCCCTTCCCCTTCTTTCTTTTTCCCTCGCTCTTCTCATTCCTGAACCAAGTCCCATGACCTTGAAGTCCTCATGGTGGTCGTCGACGACTCCTTGTTGTGGCTTCGGATGGCGCTCCTGACGCGACACTGGCCAACGGACCCATCCCCGCCCCCGCCATCCTCGAAAGAGGCGGAGCTGAAGGGTCCGTAAGGAGGCTGAGCGCGGAGGGGGAGGAGCAGCACAGGCGTTG
Source organism: Triticum aestivum (assembly GCF_018294505.1). Lineage (NCBI taxonomy): Eukaryota > Viridiplantae > Streptophyta > Magnoliopsida > Poales > Poaceae > Triticum > Triticum aestivum. Next base: position 138,483,341 of record NC_057802.1, read on the forward strand.
CCGAACTGCCATGGATGGACACGCTTGCGTCCGTTGTACCACTGTGCCTTGCAACACCTGTTGCCCCTGCAAGAGACTGATGCCAGCGCCTCGGCCTTGAGCCGCTGCGCCTAGCCGCTCGTCATGTCCTCCTCCGGCCGCCACATAGAGCACCTGCGCTAGACCCACCACTGCACATGTGGCTCCCGAGCCTCCAACCACGCTCGCCTCGCCCGACCGTGGCCTGCTCATCCCTTGGGGTCTTTTTCCCCTACTTGTTCCCTTCCTTCCCTCTTATTCTTATGTGTTTGTGCTCCTTGTAATTGTGTGTTTACTGTGTTTTCCGTTTACATCAATTCAACAGATTTTTATTGATTTTTATATTTCTAAATGCGAAGAAATTTGTATTATATGTGATCCAACTTTCTGGATGAAATGGGGTTGTTTTATGCCAAATGTCAGCTATGTTGGGCTAAGAGGATGCGCCAACTCATGTAATAACATAGTGGAAACTCCATACTTGTTTTCATGGCTAACTGTGTGTCATTAGGCTGGCCACTTATGTTTTATAACCTTTTCATTTTATGCAAATTGTGTTCTTTTGCTTGATATGTGAATTTGTTATGCTCTATATCATGGGAATTGTATGCTTTCTATCATGGCAATTTTATGCTTTTTATCACGACAACTTTGCTTCATGCTTGCCCATATTTTTCTTTTTTCTTATCAGGCTCTCAATTTAAGTTTCTTGTGCATAGTTAATTTTGTGACACTAGGATAAGCAAATTAAGAAGTTTTTGGTCCATGGTTAATATCGCGGATGGCAACTTCTGTCACCGAAAAATTTGTCTGGCAAAATAAAATAAAATTTGTGCCACTAGAATGGCAAAATAAGATGCATTGGCCCATTGCTAATTTTTTGAAGGACATCGTTTGTATAACTAAAATAGCCATGGCAGATTTAGTTTTGTGTTACTAGGATGGAAAATTAAGATGTTTTGGGGTCCATGGTTAATTTCGTAAATGGCAATTTTTGTTACTGCAAAAGTTGCCATTGCAAAGTTAGTTTTGTGTCACTACGATGGCAAATTAAGATGTTTTTGGTCCATGGTTAGTTTGCGGGTGGCAATTTTTTCTAGGCTGGCAATTTAAAATTTCCATGGTAATATACACTGTAATATTTTTTTGTATATAGTTGACATGGCACAATAGTAATTTTAGATGTGTTTTTGTGTCTAGTTACCATGGCATAATAGCAATTTTAGATGTTTTTTATCTAGTTGTCATGGCATAATAGTAATTTTAGTTGTGTTTTTTATCTAGGTACCATTACTCTTTGAAATAACCTTCTAAATTTCATTTTTTTGCAACCTTTTTTTGACGGTCGACTCCTTGTATATAAAAGCATGGCAATTTTTATCTGTCATGGCAATTTGCGAAGTGTGCGTCGTTCAGATGGTTAGATTTTTTGTGATGGAACCCGCTCGCTAGGGTTCAAGTCCTAGACTTGGCATAGGTGCTCGCACATTCTTGAATTATTTCAGATGCCGGTTTAGCATTTCAAAGGTGCTTATTAGGCTAGGGTATGCCTACGTGCATTCAAAGATATTAGTGTGTGTTTTTATGTGGGCATCTACGATTGTACCATGTTCAAAAAATAAAAATAGCATGTGTCGTGGAATTGTCACGGCAGATGTCCTCGTGCTAGGACTTAGTCGTGGAGCCATCACAGCTAGGAAGCTTAAAGGGGTTAAACGGGACAAGGAACACGAGGGTTATACTGGTTCGGCCCCTTACAGTGAAGGTAAAAGCCTACGTCCAGTTGAGATGCTATTGATTACGGTTTCGATGACCAGGGAGCTTAATCGCTATCCCAGGCTCTCGACGAGATCTTCCTTGTTCCTAAACCGCCGCCGGGTCGTCCCTTTATATAGAGAGGTTGACGCCCGGCGGCTCTCAGAGTCCCGGCCGGCTCATAAGAGTGTCCGGCTCGGACTCTCAACTATTCTTGCCTTACACTACAAGTTCCACCATAACGGCGGTTATAACTACGGGCCTTAAGCCATCTCCGGGTCTTAAGCCCATTATCTAACCCGCCGTCTTCAAGCTTGGTACTGGGCTTCGCGTGATGACCATTACGACGTAACCCGGCCCCTCCTGGGTGGGTGACTCTAATGGTTATATCCTCAACATTAGGCCCCAGATTGATTTGAACCGGTTCATGTCAATCTTCAATTCCTTTGAGAGAAAAAATCTTCCGGCTTATGGTCGGGCGAAGGTTATAACCCGCCGTGACGTCATCTTCCGGATTCCTGGTAACCCGCCATGACGTCATCTTCCATGAAGTCCATTTTTTATTCTGTTATACTCCAACGTATCTTATCTTTAATGGCTATCCCGAAAATCGAGGCGCTTTCGTGGCGAGATAATCACGCCGTGGCCTCCTCGTTTCTCGCGCCCACTTATGAGCCTCACCTTATAAATAGCCCGGCCCATGAGCCTCCAGTTACTCGTCGCCTCCATCTTCTTCCTCCTCTCGCCACTGTGCTGCCGCCCGAGCTCCGCCGCCGCCGCCGCGGGTTTCCTCGGCTTCACCAACTCAGGCCGCTGCATCAACCTGACGTGACCAGAGAAACGCGACGAACCTCCGCAGTAACTCCGCATCTGTAAGTCCCTGCACCTCTCCACCGTAGATCCACATTAGGGTTCCACTGTTCTTCCTCTGTTCTTCGCTGTTCTTCTCGAGTTTCCTGTAGTTCTTCCACTATAGTCATGTTTGATCCAAGAGTAGTACAGAGCTCCTGCGGTAGTTGTTGCACATCCATTTTTACACTAGTAGATCCCCTTTGTTTGAAATAAGATCCCATTCTGAATCCATGAACTTCTTCTGCGTCAGTTCTAGGTCTAGAAATTTTTCTTTTAACCGACCGTTTGATCCAAAATAATTACTGCGGTCTGTGGAACTTGTTTTCGCCACACTTAGTCAAAAATTGCATCTGTTTAGCTATGGCGGCTCACATTTCCGGCTTAAAAGAAGCCACGCGCTGTAAAATTTCTGGCTCATTTATGATAAAGCTGTAGACAATTTGAATTACTCACGATACCCTCAGCGGCTTAGATAACCCGATGCACTTAGCCATATGTCATTAGGCCCCTTCATAAGCCGCCATTTGAGTATTGAACTGTAGACGTCTGCCGGCTTATAATTGAACCGGACATTTTCCTTTTGTCATAGGCTTCATCTTTCACAATGCCACCCAAAGCTCCCAAGGCACCCATCACGTGCAACTGGATGAGATCCAATGTCACCGACGACACTTTAGCTGATTTCGTGAAGACGGGTTACTTGCCCAAGAAGGAGATCATGTCTTATCGTGCCCCTGACCCGTCGGAGGAAAGACCTCAACCAAGAGATGGTGAGGTGGTGATATTTGCTGATCACATGAGCCGGGGCTTCGCACCGCCCGGCTCAAAATTCTTTAGAGAGGTTCTGAACTTCTTTGATCTGCGGCCGCAAGACATAGGACCCAATTCCGTGTCAAATATTTGCAACTTCCAAGTATTCTGCGAAGTCTATCTTGGAGAAGAGCCCAGCCTACTGCTTTTAGGGAGTTGTTCTATCTGAACCGCCAGAATGAGTGTGCCAACGGGCCTAGCTTGGAACTTGGCGGAATCTCCATTCAACGACGGAGAGACTGCCTTTTTCCTTACGCTGAACCGCCAAGCCATCCAAAGGACTGGAACCAGACGTGGTTCTACTGCCAGGACACCTCTCCGGCTGACGAGAGCCCTCTGCCCGGCTTTCGTGCCCTGCGTCTGGAGCCAAATCACCCTCTGCCAGACAAACTATCTCAAGCGGAGCGTCAACCTCTGATCCCCACCATCAACAAGATCAAGGCTCTCCTGGGAAACGGCCTCAACGGCATTGATCTGGTCCGGGTCTGGATCTCTTGGCGGGTGATCCCCTTGAGCCGCCGCCCCGGCTTAATGTGCGATTACACGGGCCGGAAAGATGACCCTCTGCGGCACAGCCCCAACGATCTCCCTGAGGATGTCGTGGACGACATGACCAAGTCTCTCCTGAATGAGAGCTTAGCCGACTGTGGGAAAACCGGCTTAAACCCCTTCTGCCGAGCTAACCCGGCTCCGGCGGTAAGCCACTGACCTGAACACCTTGGTTTTCCTTTTAATAGCTTTCATCTGAACCTTAAGAAATCTTTGTTGTATGTTTCAGGCTAATGACAAGTTCTGGAAGGTCAAATATGACCATGAGGCGGCCAAAAAAGCCAGGAAGGCTAAGAAAGCCGCCAGGAGAGCCGCTCCCCGCAAGAAGGGAAGCAGGCCTACTGCCTCAGAGCTGCTTCAGCTAAGTGACAGCTCCGAGTCAGAGGTAACCCCTGAATCTGTAGGCTCTTGTTTTGTTTCTTGTTTATTCCTATCCACCTTATCGATACTGATCATCAGCAGGATGACACCGGAGCAAGTAACCCGGTGACTGAAGAGGTAACGACACTTTCCTCCGACTCGGAGCCCTTGCCAAGGCTGAAAGTCCGAAGAGTAACCCGGAAAGTAAGATTTTCACATCCTTTAGCTTATCAAGATCCTCAATTTCTTTTGAAGCAACAGATTCATGAGAGCCGGCGGCACACCCGGACCAACAAGGATGCAGACCTCTCCTCCGGCTTACCTGAAGCATCAAGGAAGCGCCGGACCGAGGTTATCTCCAACTTATATCCTTTTCATCCTTTGGTGGGCATTACTCGTCAACCGCTCAATTCTTCTTGATTCAAATTATCAGGAAACTTCACCTTCCTCTGGTGATTCTATGCAATCTAACCTGCCGGCTTTCAAGACCGCACCCGGGTAACGATGATCATCTTGTGTTGTGCTTATCTTTACTCATGCTTTTGTACTAACCTTTTGTCCTTTCAGTGCCCAGGCAAAGCTCAGCAAGAGGGCGAAGAAGAATAAACCGGTCGAAGAGCCGGTCTTGACTGAACCGGAGGTTTCAGCTCAAGAGCCGCCAGCTGCCTCTGCTCCTGAAGCCACCGCTCCAACCGACGAGCCAATCACAGAGACTTCTGCTAACCCGGAGATCCCCAGCTCAGCTCAACCGGCCGATGACCCGGATGTGGTGATTACCCGGACTGAATACGTTGAGCCGGGAAGACCCACCGTGCTGGCCAGATGCTCTGCCAAGGAAGAGCTGCTAGAGCGCCGCCGGGCTAGATTGGAAATTACTGATTATGCTAACTTGAGCATTGGAGATATTGTCTCGGGTTACATTGGTCAAGTGCACAACAGCCGGGATCTGGAGATTGATATGGTGAAGCAGATCCAACAAAAATCTGAGGTACAAATCTCTTGCTTACTCCATAGTCAGTCTTACTATGCTAGCCCCCAAGTCTATTACTTATGATAGAATATGTTGTAGACTTAACTTCCGGCTTACTTTCATGAACCGGCAATTTGTAAATAGAATCTTTCAATATGCATTAGCCCCCAAGTGCCAAGTGTCTTTGCTTGGAAAGTGCTTGGGACTTTAACGTTGCATAACAATCACTCATGCTATAACCCGGAATTTGTACAGGCTACTTGCAAAAAATTTGAAGCTGAAATCTCTAAGCTGAAGAATCGCCTGAAGACTCAGGAAACTGAGACCCGGAAGGCCAATGCCAAATTCGAGTTCAGTGTTGCTGCACAAGAGAAGCTGAAGAAGAAGTTTGAAACCGAAAGGAAGACTTGGACCGAGGAGAAAACTGCTTTGGTCAGCCGGGCCGAACAGGCGGAGGCTGCTCTGACAGAGAGAACCGCCGAACTTTCCGGCTTAAAACGCCATGTGTCACAGATGGTCGCCGCAATCTTCGGTAAGTCATTCTGCGAGCTTTCAACAAGTGTACCTTCTTTATGTCTCATAAGTCCCATCATTGCTAGCGGCTTACCTGACGTTGTAAAACAGGTCCCAGAAGCGCCAACCTCAATCAAAATGTGATGACCAAGCTGAAGGCCGTGTACACTCTGGTGGAGCAACTCTACACCGGGTCACAGCGGGCTTTGGCCGTTGTGGCCCTGTCCAATGAAGTTCCGACTCACCTGGCGGACGTACTTCGGCGGCTTGCCGTTCTTCCTCAGCGCTTCCAAGAGCTACGACGGGCTTCTGCAAGAACCGGAGCCATAGCTGCTCTGAGCCGAGCCAAGGCTTTCCTCCCAGAGCTAGACCCGGCGGAGATTGCACTTGGATACCCCAGTCTGAAGGAAGATGGCACTCCCTTTGATCAACAAGACTTTGCTGCCTGTGTGAAGAGTGTGCGCCCGGTGGCTACCTTGATTGGGAACGACACCGACCTTACCAAGTATCAGCCGGGCTATGACTCGGAGAATCAGAGGATCCCTACTCCACGCTACGAAGCAATCAGCTTGATCCCTCCGACTCGTAAGCATACCTTCGCTCCAGAAGTTGACCCGGCCGGGTTAATTGATGAGGAGGCTCAATTTGAAGCATTGAGCGGCATTGACTGGAAATCGTCAACCTTCCAGGTCATAGGAACAGCCGGAGGAGTGGAGAGGGATGAGCCGGAATCTTCGACCCAGCAAGCATCTTGACTCTTAGGCGGCTCATCGTTACGCCTTTAAAACAATGCCTCACCTTTTGGACTCGTGAAGTCTTGTAATAGAGTAGGACAAACACCTAACTTTGCCGTGCCATCGTGCACATGTTGAATGCTTATCTCTATTTAAGCTGCTTCTTCATATTCCTCCGGGTTATAATTGATCTGTTATTTTCCGTAAGCTCGAATAGCTGTCTTTAACCATCCTGCATAGAAAACAAGTCACAAGTCTCTAGGCGGCTTACCGCACTGAGAATCATAAACCTTGTATATATAACCCGGAATATGAACCAAAGTCACTAAAGACTGGCCCTCAATTATGTCTTTGATGTAACCATGATTGCATACGTACAAGCCTTCAAGTATGCTTCCGGTTTATGTAACCCGAATAATGAGATGAAGATCTCAATTCCGGTTTACCAGCATCAAGAATACTTACTATGTGTTTATCAACGTTGTGAATCAAAATTAAATCGGCAAAGTAAAAGCCGCCCTTGCACACTGTTGATATGACCAACAGAACTTGTTGTAAGTCAGAAGATAAAAAACGTAGGGGCTTCCGGTTCGAATACGACCAGAGAACCGTCCCAAAGGGGTTAAGTTAAGATTCGAATGCGATCATATAGCCCCCAGTGGCTTTGGCGATGCCAATCAAGAGGGTACCGACAGCTATGTTCTCTTTGGTTCAAATACGACCCATGTTTGAACAGGAAGCCCCCAAATGACCTTAAGAGTTGTTTAACGACGCTGATTCGAATACGATCCACGTCGGTTCCCAAAGGGGGTTGAGCTATGATTCAAATATGATCAATGAAAACTCCCCAATGAGCTCGGCACTTTGCCAATCAAGTGGGTATCGACAACTATGTTCTCTTTGGTTCGAATACGACCTATGTTTGAACAGGAAGCCCCCAGGTGATTGTATTGTTTACGGCTAGATTCGAATACGATCATAAGCCGGATCCACCTCCAAGTGACCATGTGATGTTGTAATGGAAATAACATGTTTACCTTTGGAGGAGAAAAAGGACAGAGGTCCTACTTTATTATATAATATATACATGGTTATAGAAATATGTACATTATGAGAGCCGGTGGCTCAAGTGTAATAAGGCCGAAGCTGAGCTATGTTCCACGGCCGACGGGTCTCTTCCTCCGACTTGCGTGAATCTTTATGCTCCCGAATGTCAATAAGGTAGTATGACCCGTTGTGCAAGTTCTTGCTGACCACAAAGGGCCCCTCCCAAGGCGGGGATAGCTTGTGTGCATCTGTTTGATCTTGGATGAGCCGGAGCACCAGATCACCTTCCTGGAAGACCCGGGACTTAACCCAGCGGCTGTGATAACGGCGCAGGTCTTGTTGGTAAATCGCCGAGCGAGCTGCTGCCACGTCACGCTGTTCGTCCAACAAGTCAAGAGCATCTTGGCGCGCCTATTCATTATCCGCCTCAACATAGGCCGCCACTCGAGGCGAGTCATGACGGATGTCACTGGGGAGGACTGCTTCCGCTCCATAAACCATGAAGAAAGGCGTGTAACCCATAGACCTGTTAGGAGTAGTGTTGATGCTCCATAACACGGAGGGTAACTCCTCCACCCAACAACCCGGCGTCCGTTGCAAAGGGACCAAAAGCCGGGGCTTAATGCCCTTCAAGATCTCCTGATTAGCTCTCTTAGCTTGACCATTGGATTGAGGATGAGCCACTGATGAAACATCAAGTTGAATATGCTCTCGTTGACAAAACTCCTCCATGGCGCCCTTAGAGAGATTGGTACCATTGTCAGTTATAATGCTGTGTGGAAAGCCGAAGCGAAATATCACCCTTTTCATGAACTGAACCGTGTTGGGAATCGTAGCATAATTTAAAATTTTCCTACGCTCACCAAGATGCATCTATGGAGTCTACTAGCAACGAGGGGAAAGGAGTGGATCTACATACCCTTGTAGATCGCGAGCGGAAGCGTTCCAATGAGCGTGGATGACGGAGTCGTACTCGCCGTGATCCAAATCACCGATGACCGAGTGCCGAACGTACGGCACCTCCGCGTTCAACACACGTACGGTGCAGCGACGTCTCCTACTTCTTGATCCAGCAAGGGGGGAGGAGAGGTTGATGGAGATCCAACAGCACGACGGCGTGGTGATGGATGTAGCGGGTCTCCGGCAGGGCTTCGCCAAGCTTCTGTGAGAGAGAGAGAGAGGTGTTGCAGGGGAGGAGGGAGGCGCCCAAGGCTTAGATGTTGCTGCCCTCCCTTCCCCCCACTATATATAGGGCCAAGGGAGAGGGGGGCGCAGCCTTGCCCCTTCCTCCAAGGAAGGGTGCGGCCAGGGGGGAGTCCTTCCCCCCCAAGGCACCTCGGAGGTGCCTTCCCCCTTTAGGACTCTCCCTTCTTTCTTATCTCTTGCGCATGGGCCTCTTGGGGCTGGTGCCCTTGGCCCATATAGGCCAAGGCGCACCCCTTACAGCCCATGTGGCCCCCCCGGGGCTGGTGGACCCCCTTGGTGGACCCCCGGACCCCTTTCGGCACTCCCGGTACAATACCGATAAAGCGCGAAACTTTTCCGGCGACCAAAATAAGACTTTCCATATATAAATCTTTACCTTCGGACCATTCCGGAACCTCTCGTGACGTCCGGATCTCATCCGGGACTCCGAACAACTTTCGGGTTTCCGCATACATATATCTCTACAACCCTAGCGTCACCGGACCTTAAGTGCGTAGACCCTACGGGTTCGGGAGACATGCAGACATGACCGAGACGCCTCTCCGGTCAATAACCAACAGCGGGATCTGGATACCCATGTTGGCTCCCACATGTTCCACGATGATATCATCGGATGAACCACGGTGTCGAGGATTCAATCAATCCGTATGCAATTCCCTTTGTCAATCGGTATGTTACTTGCCCGAGATTCGATCGTCGGTATCCCAATACCTTGTTCAATCTCGTTACCGGCAAGTCTCTTTACTCGTACCGCAATGCATGATCCCGTGACTAACGCCTTAGTCACATTGAGCTCATTATGATGATGCATTACCGAGTGGGCCCAGAGATACCTCTCCGTCACACGGAGTGACAAATCCCAGTCTCGATCCGTGCCAACCCAACAGACACTTTCGGAGATACCCGTAATGCACCTTTATAGTCACCCAGTTACGTTGTGACGTTTGGCACACCCAAAGCACTCCTACGGTATCCGGGAGTTGCACGATCTCATGGTCCAAGGAAAAGATACTTGACATTGGAAAAGCTCTAGCAAACGAAACTACACGATCTTTTATGCTATGCTTAAGTTGGGTCTTGTCCATCACATCATTCTCCTAATGATATGATCCCGTTATCAATGACATCCAATGTCCATAGTCAGGAAACCATGACTATCTGTTGATCAACGAGCTAGTCAACTAGAGGCTTACTAGGGACAGGTTGTGGTCTATGTATTCACACATGTATTACGATTTCCGGACAATACAATTATAGCATGAATAATAGACAATTACCATGAACAAAGAAATATAATAATAACCATTTATTATTGCCTCTAGGGCATATTTCCAACAGTCTCCCACTTGCACTAGAGTCAATAATCTAGTTCACATCACCATGTGATTAACACTCACTGGTCACATCACCATGTGACCAACATCTAAAGAGTTTACTAGAGTCAACAATCTAGTTCACATCACTATGTGATTATCACTCAATGTGTTCTGGTTTGGTCATGTTATGCTTGTGAGAGAGGTTATTAGTCAACGGGTCTGAACCTTTCAGAACCGTGTGCTTTACGAATATCTATGTCATCTTGTGGATGCTACCACGCGCTATTTGGAGCCATTTCAAATAATTGCTCTATTATACGAATCCGGTTTACTACTCAGAGTCATCCGGATTAGTGTCAAAGTTCGCATCGACGTAACCCTTTACGACGAACTCCTTTCCACCTCCATAATCGAGAAAATTCCTTAATCCACTAGGTGCTAAGGATAAGTTCGACCGCTGTCATGTGATCCTTTCCCGGATCGCTATTGTACCCCTTGACCAACTCATGGCAAGGCACACTTCATGTGCGGTACACAACATAGCATACTGTAGAGCCTACGTCTGAAGCATAGGGGACGACCTTCGTCCTTTCTCTCTCTTCTGCTGTGGTCAGGTCTTGAGTCTTACTCAATACTCACACCTTGTAACACAGCCAAGAACTCCTTCTTTGCTGATCTATTTTGAACTATTTCAAAATCATGTCAAGGTGTGCGTTCTTTGAAAGTATCATCAGGCGTCTTGATCTATCTCTATGGATCTTGATGCCCAATATGTAAGTAGCTTTACCCAGGTCTTCCTTTGAAAAACTCCTTTCAAACAACCCTTTATGCTTTCCAGAAATTTTACATCATTTCGGATCATCAATATGTCATTCACATATACTTATCAGAAATGTTGTAGCGCTCCCCCTCACTTTATTGTAAATACAAGTTTCTAACAAACTTTGTATAAACCCAAAAACTTTGATCACCCCATCAAAGTGTGTATTCTGACTCCGAGATGCTTGCTCTGATCCATGGAAGGATCGCTGGAGCTAGCATACCTTTTAGCATCCTTAGGATCGATAAAACCTTTCTGATTGTATCACATACAACCTTTCCTTACGAATATCATCCAAGCGGCTTATAAACCGGCTCAAAGCAGCAATGCCGAAAGGGGTCCGGGGGTCCACCAGCCCCGGGGGGCCACATGGGCTGTAAGGGGTGCGCCTTGGCCTATATGGGCCATGGGCACCAGCCCCAAGAGGCCCATGCGCAAGAGATAAGAAAAAAGGGAGAGTCCTAAAGGGGGAAGGCACCTCCGAGGTGCCTTGGGGGGGGAAGGACTCCCCCCTGGCCGCACCCTTCCTTGGAGGAAGGGGCAAGGCTGCGCCCCCCCTCTCCCTTGGCCCTATATATAGTGGGGAGAAGGGAGGGCAGCAACATCTAAGCCCTGGCGCCTCCCTCTCCCTCCCGTGACACATCTCCCTCCTCCCGCAGCGCTTGGCGAAGCCCTGTTGGAATCCCGCTACATCCATCACCACGCCGTCGTGCTGTTGGATCTCCATCAACCTCTCCTTCCCCCTTGCTGGATCAAGAAGGAGGAGACGTCGCTGCACCGTACGTGTGTTGAACGCGGAGGTGCCGTACGTTCGACACTCGATCATCGGTGATTTGGATCACGGCGAGTACGACTCCGTCATCCACGTTCATTGGAACGCTTCCGCTCGCGATCTACAAGGGTATGTAGATGCACTCCCTTCCCCTCGTTGCTAGTAGACTCCATAGATGCATCTTGGTGAGCGTAGGAAAATTTTAAATTATGCTACGATTCCCAACATGGACAAGGCTCATTCAACAACTGCTCAAGCGTTGGGCCTGAACCGCCGGCTCGGGGAGGTGGCCTCCCTTTACGTCGCTGGTTTTTACCCTGTGAGCTGGCATTGGCCACAAACTCCATGCTGCCATCAGCCTTACGCTTGTTACCTCCTTGGTTTGCCGGGTTATGCTGAGGACCCTTGCCATTGCCGTTCTTCTTTCCCTTCCCTGTCCTTTCATCATCTGAAGCGGGGTCCTTGGTACTATCAGAGTCGGCATACTTGACGAGAGCCGCCATCAGCGTACCCATATCATTGCAGTCGCGCTTGAGCCGCCCGAGTTTCATCTTCAGGGGCAGGAAACGACAATTCTGCTCCAACATTAAGACTGCAGAGCCAGCATCCATCTTATCAGATGAATGTATTATCTCTTTGACCCGGCGAACCCAATGTGTCGTAGACTCACCCTCCTGCTGTTTACAGTTAGTCAAATCCACAATTGACATAGACTGCCTACAGGTATCTTTGAAGTTTTGGATGAACCGGACTTTCAGCTCAGCCCAAGACCCGATGGAATTCGGTGGCAGCCCTTTCAACCAAGTGCGGGCAGTCCCATCTAACATCATGGTGAAGTACTTGGCCATCGCCGCTTCGCTGACCTCCAGCAATTCCATGACCATCTCGTAACTCTCGATCCAGGCTCCGGGTTGTAAATCAGCCGTGTAATTAGGCACCTTCCTAGGCCCTTTGAAGTCCTTGGGTAGACGTTCATTGCGGAGAGACGGCACTAAACAAGGGACACCTCCAGTCCTCGTAGGGATACCCACGTCGACGGAAGCCGTCGGATAAGCCGGGGTGTCTGGTAAGCCGTCAACTGAGGCACCTGCTCCGCCTCTTGCCGTGCTCTGTCTTGGTCTGCTGCGTGAAAGGCTCCGTTATGAGCCGGGCCGTGGCCAGGTGGCAAGTCATGGCGTCGGACATTACTTGAGCCGGTCGCTGAAACCATGTGTCTGCTATAACTCGGGCTCCGGCCTGGACGAGGGGTTGAATGGATCCTGTCCCGGCTATAAGAGTACGCCTCTTGCTGCGCCAGAGCTGTCTGAAGGAGCTCCCTGACCCGGCGGGTTTCAACCGCTGTCGGAGAGTCGCCATCAATTGGGAGAGCCACCAGCCGCGCCGCCGCGGCGACCATGTTTTCCAACGGGTTGGCATAATGACCCGGTAGTATTGGCACATACTGAGGCGGGGCAGGGTTCACCCGGGGAGGTCCCATCACTTGGGGCTGAATTGGTGTCCCAACCCCGGGCACTATGATCTCCGGCGGGTTACTGGACCCTGCACCCGGCGTGTTGAAGAGGTTTCGAGGATCGTAAACCGGAGGGAGTCGAGATTGGGCCTTTTGATGCCTCCTTCTCATGATCTCATTGGACGCGTTTTGATCCATCGTGAGCCGGAAGGACTGTGCCTGAATCAACTGAGTCTGGGCGTCGAGAGCCGCCCTCTCCGCAGCCATCCTGATCCCCTCCGCCGCCAGATCCTCCTTGGCCTTTGCTAGATCCAGTTTTAACTGTGCCACCTCCGCGTCATGTTGAACTTGATCCGCCGGAGCCACCGTAGCGGTCAACAGGACCGTCATCTTGTTTGTGAGATCCATCAGCACCTGAGCCGGCGAAGGCACCGGGCTTCCTGACCCGGAGGCGGGGTTTTGAACAGGTTGCGCGCCGGCCATGAAGATTCCAACCCGGCTCGGCGGTTCAAAGGGGTTTGGAATGCTTTCGCCATCGGAACAACCCCTGAGCCTGCCATCTTGAAGTTGATACAACGAGTTTGACTCATCCGTAGATGACTCGCCGTCAGAGCCGGCGGCCGTCTCATCACCAGATCCAGATCCTTCGGAGAGCCCTCCATGAACACATCCCACAAAAGCATGCTTCAAGGCAGGTAGAGCCCGGGCGGGTCGTGCGCGCTGAGCCGTCTCGATGAGATCGGCGCAGAGATCCGGCTCAGGGCCCGGCTCACCAATCTTGCCAATGAAGACATGAATTCCGCCGAAGGGGACCCGGTACCCGTACTCAATTGAGCCGGCGTCGGGGCCCCAGTTTGCATCGTCGATGTAGAGCTTGCCGCGACGACTCTTGGTCATCCGGCCCACAGCGTATCCCTTGAGCCCTTCGAAGCTGCCCTTCAAGAACTCAAATCCACCGTGCGCCAGCCCCACGGTGGGCGCCAACTGTCGTGGAATTGTCACGGCAGATGTCCTCGTGCTAGGACTTAGTCGTGGAGCCATCGCAGCTAGGAAGCTTAAGGGGTTAAACGGGACAAGGAACACGAGGGTTATACTGGTTCGGCCCCTTACAGTGAAGGTAAAAGCCTACGTCCAGTTGAGATGCTATTGATTACGGTTTCGATGACCAGGGAGCTTAATCGCTATCCCAGGCTCTCGACGAGATCTTCCTTGTTCCTAAACCGCCGCCAGGTCGTCCCTTTATATAGAGAGGTTGACGCCCGGCGGCAATCAGAGTCCCGGCCGGCTCATAAGAGTGTCCGGCTCGGACTCTCAACTATTCTTGCCTTACACTACAAGTTCCACCATAACGGCGGTCATAACTACGGGCCTTAAGCCATCTCCGGGTCTTAAGCCCATTATTGACCCAACGTCTTTAAGCTCGGTACTGGGCTTCGCGTGATGACCATTATGAGTAACCCGGCCCCTCCTGGCGGGTGACTCTAAGGGTTATATCCTCAACAGCATGGCAATTTTATTATTCAGATCATGGCAATTTTCCATGTGCGGTTGTATGTTATGATAAAAAATACAGAGCATGGAAATTTTATTTCTAAGAGCATGACATTTTATTTAATGTCATGGAAATTTTATATTTAGATTATGGTAAATTTCTTTTGCTTTTTAACATTTTAATTTTGAATAATTCTCATCGAAAACTTAATACTTGTTGTCATGGCAACAAATTTGTCTTGTCACATCAACTTAAATTATACTCCCTCTGTTTCCAAATATAAGTATTTTTAGAGATTATAACAAGTGACTACATACCAAGCAAAATAAGTGAATCCGCACTCTAAAATATATCTACATATATTCGTATGTTGTAGTCCATTTAAAATGCCAAAAAAGACTTATATTTAAGAACAGAGGGAGTACAACCACAGATGTTAAAATACATTTGTTTTTTTTAATGTACCATGCAAATTTATGTACGTCCTTTTTTAGTTAGCTAGATGATACGCGTGTTGCCGCAGAAGTCAGTTGCATTGTATTCACTGAAATATTTAGATTAATAATATCTGAACCAAAATTTAAAATACAAATGACTTATGGAGAATATCTATTGGATATATAAATAGAATATAATGATAGAATGGAGATTTTTTTTTTCTATGCATGGTGGCATGTGGTGGTGGTTCTCAATATTAGTTAACACTCCCTCTGTTTCTAAATATTTGTCGTTTTAGAGATTTTAACAAGTGACTACATATGAAGTAAAATGAGTGAATCTACATTCTAAAATATGTCTACACATCCGTATGTAGTAGTTCATTTGAAATCTTAAAAAAAACAAATATTTAAGAACTGAAGGAGTATTAACTAATATTGAGACACGTATAACCTTGCAAAAAAAAATGATATAAATGAGACACGTATTACCTTAAAAAAAGGAGGGAGTATATAATCTCTTTCCCAAAAAAAAGGAGAAGATGATATACTCCCTCTTTTTCAGTTTATAAGGCTCAAATCTAAAATCTCATCAACCAAGGCACATGGTGAGTGGAGGAATGTATCTCGTACTTTACAAAACTATCCAAACTAAATTGATGCATTAATTGGGATTAATGGCAATGCATGCATTCTTGACTAGATAAGTAATAGCATCGATGCATGCATTCTTGACTAGATAAGTAATAGCATCGCATGCATTGGTGAGTTCTTTTTTAATTCTTGCATGCAAAGATTTAATGCGCCTTAGAATCTTAAAAGGAGATGGAGATGAGCCCTTTAAATCGGAAAAATGAAAAAATTGAGATAATCCCTATAAACCGAAAAGGAGGGAGTATTATAGAACAGAAAAAACGTTTCTTTATTATTTTAAACCGAGTGATTTCTTCCGAACACAGTCTCCATTCCCCATCTTGGAGGGAGTACACTGTGCGCGCATCCGCTGCCCATTTCCCCCCTGGTCTCGGCAAGGCGAGAGCGAAGACTGACGCCGCAGCTGCCGGCGAGGCGAAGACCATGGAGCGGCAGCATCCGGCGGTGCCCTTGCTCCCCATCCTCCTCCTCCTCGCGCTGCTCTCGCCGGCCGCCCGTGGCTCGGAGTCGCCGCAGTACGCGACGGTGCATGCGGAGTCGGACTTCGAGGTGCGGCGCTACCGCGACACCGTCTGGATGTCCGCCCCCTCCGACGACATCTCTTTCCACGTCGCCACCAAGCTCGGCTTCCACAGGTGATACGCTTCTCACCGTCCCCCCACGATCTTGCTTGGATCGTTACGGAATCACCTGATTGACTCACTGATTGATTCCTGTAAGCACGCCGTCCTCTGGGTCCGCAGTCTGTCCAGATGCAATCCTATCATCCTTCGATTTAGGGCGGTGTCGATTTGTAATCCTCGCGTTCTTTTTATTTTTTGTGATTTCCATCCTTCGATTTGTTCCGTTGGCGTGTCGATTCTTGCGTAGGGTTGGGGAATCGGGGAAGAAATGGATGACTTCTGGAAGAAATTGATGCGCAAGCTAGGGGGTCGCTGTCCCGTTTACCTTTCATCAGGATGCTAGTACATCTCAGCTGAGACATGGGAGCTGAGAAGCATGTCATCCTGAGTAGAGAGTGTGTTGCCATGCATAATTCTGCAAGTTGGCAGGAGAATCTGTAGCGCAAGGAAATGTAGGATCAGCCACCACTCCATGAGAATGGTTGAACCTCGGTTGTGAATCACCTCGAGTATAGACAAGAGTTAACCATTCTTGTTGCAAAATTAAACAAACATAATCCATTTCTGACCTGATACAAGATATGTTAGTAGGAGTATATCTATAATCTGACTTTGCCGCTTTGATGTACTGTACTTATGAAACAGACCAGACTCCCAAATAGCTAGGCTATCTGCATTATGATAGGTCATAGGTCCAAATAAGTATGTTATGTTTACTGCTACCCGTCCAGGGCTGTAGTCTGCATCAACACGAACAATTCATTGATTCTGCACTGCCCTGTTTCATTTAACCATACGTTAGAGGCTTTTCTTAATTCCAGGAACTGATATTAAGATCTTTGCCTCCATCTGCGAATAATTCGTGATGTATAACGGATCTTTTGATTTGTGAAATTGATAACTCAAAGGGCCCAAACAATTGGATCGATCCCAAGTGTTGTTTCCACCTAGGTCTTGCAAAAGTTTAACTGATGTAATATATGGACTTTGCTAGCTCGTGAAATATAAAATTCCATTGCATGAGGTAATTGTTCACCAGCGGCATGTGAACTTACGACGGCATTACAATCTGCAAGTTATTTTGACACTTTTGTTTGTGGGGAAGTTATTTTAATTTCCAGCCTTCCAGGTAATGTACCATGTGCACATTTAGTTACATGAATTAAGTATATTGATGTTTGTCCATATTTTGCTCTCCATTGTGCACTTATTTTTTTGAAATGAAAGGGGTTTCCCCCCGCCCCAACTTTTATTAAAGCCATGGCAAAACACACGAGCACTTAGACTGTTTAGCAGCGCTCAGCGACAACAAGAGTAGCTGCCACAGATCGAACAAACAGGGTTCTCAAATAAACTACCCTATTATTACATTCTCTACAGAGAGTTTTTTGATTGAAGGAGGGAGACCAGAAGGAGGTGCATACAAGAATAGATCAATTTACCACACAAAAGCACCCGCTTCAGTCCATATGTCCTTAGTTACTCTAGGCGATCCTAAGCAACTCCCCTCTTCGACGATCCAAAAGCCTTAAGCACTGGAGAAGAAGAGCACCCTGGACCTCGGTACATAGAATTTTCCATTGTCTGATCATCGCCCCCACCAGATCTAAAACACAACGTATACTTCGCCATCTTCTCCCCTGAAAGACAATCATTGCGCAAAAGCCATAAGCTCCACAAGGTAGCAGAGGTAGCAGTATTGAGAGCTTCACCATGTTTTTTCCTTTTCCAAAAGGAAGATAGCGATGTGAAAGAAACAGGTATCGGAATGTTAAAGCATTCAGCAATAATAGCCCAGATCTTTTTAGCAACAATGCAATCAAAAAAGAGGTGTTGTATGGTTTCCAATTCACTACAAAAGACACATGTCATATCTTCAACATGCCTCCGCTTGGCTAGGTTATCTCTAGTCAGGCTCTTGTTATTGAACATCAGCCAAAGGAAAACATGAATGTTGGAAACAGGAAACATGCCTCCATTGTGCACATTTAGTTACATGAATCAATGTATATTGATGTTTGTCCATGATTTGCTTTCCATTGCCCATTCTGAAAGTTTCCTGTCTGATGAATTTACCTACTGTGTCCAAATCCTATTATCATATTCAGTGGCCCTGAACCTTTAATGTTGTCACTGATTTCTGGCAGGTTGTTCCAATACCTGATGGGCGCAAACCTGAACTCCTCCAGGATCAGTATGACGACCCCTATCCTAACGAGCATCGTCCCAGGCGCGGGGCCTCTCCACTCTTCGGCCTACTTTGTCCGGCTCTACTTACCCTTAGAGTTCCAAGCTTCCCCTCCTGTCCCTCTCCCAGAACTGAACCTACATCCAGATAGGTGGCCAGGCCACTGCGTCGCTGTCAGGAGCTTCTCTGGCTACGCACGCGACCACAATGTGGTCGAGGAAGCTGAGAAACTCGCAGTGAGCTTGAGCCGGACACCGTGGGTGAACTCCACAGATCACCCTAGCAAGAACGCCTACTCCATTGCACAGTACAACAGCCCCTTCCGCATCATCGGCCGTGTCAACGAGGTGTGGTTCGACGTCGACTGCAGATCTGCTGGTGTGGAGGCTTATTAAAAATGCTCTCTGCAGTATGCCATCACCATAAAACCAAGCGAAATGCGGCACCGTGTAAGCTGTGTAGCTTTGTATATATGTGACCTTTGGTTATCTGTATGCCTGTGATGAAGAAGTGACACAATGGATGTACCATTGCTCCATGTTGCGTGCTCAACTCAGAATGATCAACGCAACTCAGCTACTGTCGACCGAATGCAAAGTAACTACTAGTACTAAAGCTATGAAATGCCACTGCATTGTTCAGAGATATCTTCCAGAAAAATATACTGCTACCTTTGAGTGGAGGATCGATTCTCAAGATTCGGGATGAATCCGCCGAAAGAACTGGGTCATAAGATGTTTTTGTAAGCTAGTACATCAGTCCTAATCAACTCTATAGTCAGACAAGGATCAGTGCCTGTGCCTTCCACTCAAGATAAGAGCAACTCCAACGCGCCTCCCCAATTCATCCGCACGTGTCGGTTTCAATTGAAACGGACACAAAAGTCGGCCTAACGCACCGACCTAAACAGACACGCGTCTGCTTTTTGTCTGTCGAACGACCCATTCCAGGCTCAAATTTAGGCCTCATTTGCATCGGCGCGGACGCGTGCGACGCTCGCCTACTCCTTCCTCTGGTCTGCCAGTCGGTGGCACATAGGCTATTCTCTTCCTCCCATCGACAACTAGCACATCCGGCCACCCTACCCCGTCGCCGCCGCCGCCCAGGCCAGCCGTCCGCGCCCACATACCTCCCCCACAACACGCCACCTTTCAACGTCACCGCCACCACCGCCTCTCCGCACCGCCATCGCAGCTTCCCCGACGTCGCCGCCAGCACCACCTCGCCCCCGCGCCCCCGGCCCTGCCTGAAGCGGTCAAAAGCGCAATGACCTTGCTCGTCTGACGTCGCCACGCTTGCCGGACGCTGCCAAGGCCTGCTACCAGGTCCAGGGGAGGCGTGTCGCTCTTCACCGACCAACTTCTTCAACAATGCCTGCAAGCTGTTTGACGGTTTGCCCGCAAGGTACAAATGGACTCCGCTGACGAGTTCTTTTTTCACATTTTATTTTGCGACTCGGATGATTCTTCATCCGACGATGAGGAGCTTGTGGTTGCTATGTTGGTCGTCCATGACCACCTTAGTAGGCAGCAGTCGATGTTCCGGGGCTCGGTCCCGGGGCACACTCCGGCGTTGAATCGTAACCGAGGGAGCGGCCATTTCCTACTCTGGAAGGACTACTTTGAGACACCCAACCCGCTCTTCAAACATCACCTATTCCTGCGTCGTTTCCGTATGGCTAGGCATGTTTTCAACCGTATCCAGGAGGGGGTGGTGGCATACGATAGGTATTTTGAGTGCAAGGAGGATGCCCTTGGAAAGATTGGCTTCTCCTCTTATTAGAAATGCACTGCAGCTATTCGGATGCTTGCATGCGGAGTTCCCGGTGATGTCATTGATGAGTATGTCTGTATGAGCGAGTCCACGTGCCTCGAGTCCATGTATAGGTTCTGCAAGGCTGTGATAGCAATGTTTGGCCTAAGTACTTGAGAGAGCCAAATGTTGCAGATACAGCCCGCTTGTTGGCAATGAATGCCATCAGGGGCTTTCCGGGGATGCTTGGTAGCATAGATTGTATGCACTGGGAGTGGAAGAACTGCCCTTCTGCTTGTCAGGGGCAGTATAGGGGCCATGTGAAAGCTTCCACCATCATACTCGAGGTCGTGGTTTCACAAAATCTCTGGATTTGATTTCACTCTTGATGGAGATTCCCCCCGGCTCTCACGTCGCCCCTCTCAGGCTACACAGGAGCGGCCCCAAACCCTAGCCGCCACCACCTCTCCTCCCTGCTCCCCCTCCCCGCCGCCACCCGAGGAGCCCGCCGGCTACCGTGCGTCTTCCGGTGAAGGTGGCGGCAAGGGTCTGCTGCCTCGTGCCGGCGTGAGGGGCTTTGGAAGCCAGGGCGGCGACCCTGGGTGGAGATGGCGGCGTTGATGACAGACACCCGCCAGCCACTTTTATGCAATACAAGCTGCATGTTAGTCAGTGGAATCAGTCTCTTGTGCGATGACAAGTAAGGTTGGCTTCATCCCACAATACCACCAAATCCAAAATAATAAAGGAGGTAAGAAATCTGAACATCAACGGCCACAACTTCTTTGTGTTCTACCCGTGCATAACATCTACGCACAGACCTAGCTCATGATGCCACTGTTGGGTAACGTTACATGAAAACCATTTTTTTTCCTACGGAACACCCAAGATCTAATCTAGGAGATGCATAGAAATGAGAGGGGAGTTTGTCTATGTACCCTTGTAGACCAAAAGCGTAAGCGTATATAACGCGGTTGATGTAGTTGTACTCTTCACGATCCAATCACAATCCAGGCCGATCTAGCACCGAACGGACGACACCTCCGAGTTTAGTACACGTGCAACTCGGTGACGTCTCCTCCTCCTTGATCCAGCAAGCAAAGGGGGAGAAGTAGATAGGAACACAACCAACACGACGACGTGGTGGTGGAGTACCGGCAGGGCTTCGCTAAGCAAAACCGGAATGAGGAGAAGGGATAGATGAGGAGAGTTGCGGCTAGGCAAAGGGGTGAGCCCCTTCCCTTGCGCCTCCACCCTTTATATAGGGGTGAGAGAGGGGTGCGCCAACCCCCAGCCCCTCCTCCAAGGAGGGGCCGGCAGCCAGGGGAGGGAACTTTCCTACCAAGGCAAGTGGGGCGCCCTCCCCTCTAGGGTTTCCCATCCCTAGCCGCATGGGCCTAAGGGTGGCTGGTGCGCCTGGCCCAATAAGTCCAGGGATCCTTCTCTTAGCCCATGCCGGCCTTTGAGATGTGATGGAACCCCTCATGGACTTCTGGACCCCTCCAAAATCCTCCAGAACCTTCTGGAAGCTTCTCGGTACATACTGGAAAAAACCGAACTTTTTGCGGAACCCCAAAATGACTTTTCATATATAAATCTTTACCTCCGGATCATTCTGAAGCTCGTCATGATATCTCGGATCACATCCGATACTCCGAACAACATTCAGTCACCAACATCAATTATCCCAATACCACTCTAGCGTCATCGAACGTTAAGCGTGCGACCCTACGGGTTTGAGAATCATGTAGACATGTCCGAGACTCCTCTCCGATCAATAACCAATAGCTGGACCTGGATGCCCATATTGGTTCCTACATATTCCACGAAGATCTTTATCGGCTGAACCACGATGCCAAGGATTTAGTTAATCTCGTATGCAATTCCCTTTGTCCGGCGATATGTTACTTGCTCGAGATTCAACCGTTGGTATCTCCATACCTAGTTCAATCTCGTTACCGGCAAGTCTCTTTACTCGTTCCATTATACAAGATTCCTGTGACTAAACACATTAGTCACGTGTTTGCAAGCTTCTTGTGATGTTGTATTACCGAGAGGGCCCGGAGATATCTCCCCGTCACACGGAGTGACAAATCCCAATCTCGATCCATGCAACCCAACAAATATCTTTGAAGATACCTGTAGAGCACCTTTATGATCACCCAGTTACGAAGTGATGTTTGATAGCACATAAAGTATTCCTACGGTATCCGGGAGTGGCATGATCTCATGGTCTAAAGAACAGATACTTGACATTAGGAAAGCTACGACAAAGTGAACTTAGTGATACGATCCGATGCTAAGCTTACAGTTGAGTCTGTTCATCACATCATTCTTCTAATGATGTGATCCCGTTATCAAACAACAACACATATCTATGGTTAGGAAATCTTAACCATCTTTGATCAATGAGCTAGTCTAGTAGAGGCTTATTAGGGACACAATGTTGTTTATGTATTCACACATGTATTTAAGTTTCCTGTCAGTACAATTCTAGCATGAATAATAAACATTTATCATGAACAAGGAAATATGATAATAACCAATTTATTAGTGCCTCTAGGGCATATTTCCAACAGACTCTTCCCCTCGGCCTTCATTCTCATGATCATATGTCTAATCTCTGTTTCAAATTTGCACTTCTACATATTATATTTTTCAATTTAGAAGATTCTTTTGATCTCCTTTTGCGAATAGTTAACTGAATACTGAAAGGCGGTAATTTAATCGTTCGATTTTTTTTCTTTTTTAGCAATACAAATCAAACTTGGCATTGACTTGACACAGGTTTGATCAGAACAATTGTTCTTGAATTTCTATATGGGATTATCAAATAAATGATTCATATGATTTCCCACATATAGTCCTCAAATAGAAGGGCAAGCCCATAGGAAAGCTAAGTGCAGGGGAAGTGAATTTTTTGCACCCGAGCTCAAATGAGCTCGGGTGAACAGTAAAATCAAAAAACGTTCAAGAAATGTTCCAAAAAATATGAATTTTCTTATGCCAAACTTTGACAAATGTTTTTAAGAGCTTGTAAAGTTTTATAATGAAATCATATTTGTGAAAGTCGTGGCAAAAAAACAAAACCGATACTCTGAAAATGCTACTTTCGAAAGCATTTTGAAGCACTGATTTTGTTTGTTTTTACCATGACTTCCACAAATATGATTTCATAATGAAATTTAGCAAACTCTTAGAACATTTGTCAAAGTTTTTCATAGAAAAAAAAATCAGATTTTTGAATATTTTTTATATGTTTTTTCGAGTTACTGTTCATCCTGAGCTTATTTGAGCTCGTGTGTAGAAGGGGACTTCCCAAGTGCAGGGCTCTTGTGATCTTGTCCGAGAGAAATGGCAGTACCATACAACGATCTCAAAATAACATGAAGTAAATGCATGTTGGTGCAGGCGTGCACCACACCATTACTCATTCTCACTTTCAACTATTAGCATACATGCTTCAAAAATACAGTTGCACTGACTGCCTTTCGTATAAAATACAATCTATCTTCTAAAAAAATCTATCTAAAATACAGTTCTCCAAGCACCGTGTCGCTTCAAGGAATATCTAAAGAATATGTCCAAGTCATCCCGTGTACAAATAGAAACAATTTATGAAGAAAGATGAAATGATACAATAATTATGATACCCCTCCAATCCATATTAATTGACGTTGATTTATAATAAAATATGGATAAAAGGGAGTAGCAAAATCGCTTGTCTTTTGAAGTGTGAAAAAATGACCCTTCAGATGGACATAGTTAAAAAAGGAAATAAGGGTAATATAAGTGTGTAGATCGAACCTTTTAGGCTAGTCATATTAAGAAGTAACTTAGACTACCAGCATGCATGTGTTAGACTACCCACAGTGGGAGTAACATAGGTGATAACATCACATTTATCTAGACAAAATAGATGACATGACAAGTAATTAATGATGAGAGAGAGGCATGGAGTAACATAACTAGTTACTAATCTATTTATTGATCAATAAATGAAGAGTTGATCAATAAATCATTTATTCCATGTTCCCTCCCACCAAACACTACATTTCCAATCAATCTATTTATTGATCAATAAATGAAGAGTTGCATGACACCACACATATGTTACTCTCCACTGTAGAGGCTAGTAAACATAGACTAGTAATATAGTTACTTCTCACTGTGGGTAGTATAAGTCTATATTACTACCTTAATAGTGGGTAGTGTCATAGATGCGATAACATAAGGAGTTTCATTTATTACTTTGTAGACTCGTTACACTGGGAACCGCTATGTGATGGTAACATATTACGTTACTCCATTTGCATCTGTCCTCTTTAAGGCTGGTCATAGTGGAGAGTAACTTAGACTAGTAACATGCATATGTTACTAGTCTATGTTACTACCTTCATAGTGGGTAGTGTCATATACATGATAACATAGATGTTTTCATTTATTACTTATAGACTCATTTTGCATTGAGAAACGCTATGTGATGGTAAAATATTAGGCTGGTCATAGTGGTGGTATCTTAGATAGTATCATGCACATGGGAATAGCAAACACGCTGATGTGGCAGAGAATGAAGAGAGAGAGGGTTAGAGTAACATAGGTAGATACCGTATCATGTTAAATGTAATGCTACTTTGTGTCATGCATGATAATAAATAAGGTCATCTATGATACTACTCTATGATACTATGCACTATAAAGGTAGTATTATACACTAGTATCATATGCATGATACTAGTATATGATAATCCCCACTATGAGTAGCCTTAGACCTCTTCCAATGCAAAGGTGCTTAAATGAGGTGCTAAGTGCATTAAATAGCTTAGCAACTTAACTCCCCAATGCATAGGTGCTTGACTTGTTGTTGCTAAGCTCGCTTTATTTAATGATTTAGCACATAAACTCTTCCATACATTGGTCAACTTCTTTCATTTAAGTGGTTTGTCCAGGTTCACGTGCTTAGCATTGGTTCTTCCTGGGTCACCAAAATGCTCTCTCTCCTCCTTAATTACCGCGCCATGTCATTTTTTTGCTTATGTGGCATGCTTAGCACATGTCCACCATGGAGCACTGGGAAGGGCCTTATGTTACTTTATTTGCCTCTCTCTCCTCATTAACTACTTGCCACATCACCATTTTTGCATATGTGGCATCTATGTTACTACCTATGTTACTCCCACTATGACTAGCCTAATTACTTGCCACATCATATGATGTTACTCCCATGAACAACCTTAGCATTTAGTCTGAACATGGAATAATTTTTTGGTGGGAGGGAACATGGAATAAATAATTTCATTTATTGATTGGGAATAACCTATGTGTGGCTCACACCTGCTAAACAATGATTAAATGGCTTGGGGCTTTAATCTAAGAAAAAACTTATGTGTAAATTTTTAGAGAAGACAAGTGCGAAGCTGGGCCCGTCACTTTGTCCTACTAAGCTTCATCTCTGCTGCAATTTTTGAAGCAACTGAGTTTCTTTTCGACTAACAATCTGCTGCAATTCTCGTGTCCCTTCATGACAAGTAATGGAATCCATTCTTAACTACAACCCGTAGAGGCATATCATCAGAGATGTTAAGGGGTTTTTATCACTTTTGCCATTAGTTGTGTCACATTACTCACTTTTGCCACTAAAAGTTTTCACTACTCAAAAATGCCACTATTGCCACTATTCCGTTAGGAACACACTCAAAAATGCCATTTTCTCGCGTTACCGTCAGTCAAAGGCTCTTTGACCACGCTAAGATGACCGAAATGCCCCTGGTTCCATTTCTTCCCGAACTGTGGGCCCGACATGTCAGGGGTAGGGAAATAATTTTTAGGTTGTAAAAATAGGCAAATAGAGGGGTTCGAACCGCAGACCTCGTGGGGGGCGCTCGCACGAGCTAGCCACTACACCCAAGGTCACTAGTTGACTAATGAATGGAGATACGCTACATATCCTGACGTGATATCTAGGCATAGCTATTAACAAACCAAGTAAACTCGTGTTGTACATGCAACAACAGCAACAAATGGTTCTCTAAAATTCTCTAAAAAAATTAGCATGACGCACGTACATAAGGTTGAAAACATTCAGCACACAAGCAAACATAATGTTCATTTCCTGGATTTTCAACACACAAAATATCTCAGGTTCACAAACATACATTAAGGTCGAATAACATCCACTTGCTAGTTTGAAGTAAAAGGTCCAAATTCTCAACATAAGGTTCAAAATAAACAGGTCCAGGTTCACAATCTTATAAGGTCACAATCACACAAATGTTCACATGTGCAGCCTCTTTTTGCTTCTTGTGTTTTGGGCAGGGCTGTCTGGCGATTTGTGTGCAACTTGGGTATGCATGGGAGATGCAACAGATCCACTTGTGGAACCTTCAGTTCTGGTTGAATGTTCATCTTGCTTGTTCTTCCTTTTATTGGTTTTCTTCTCTGTTTTCTTCTTCACGCTTTTCCTTGAGCTGTCAAAAAAAGGAAATATTAAGCATCAATTTTGTATAGAATATAGTCATAGCTTACATGTAATCAAATTCTTTAGGAAGTGGAAAGTAAAATTAGTCTTTGAAGACTCAGATTATAGGACGGAATGTTGAAAATGCATGAATGTAGAGCCATGGATGTTGAAATATAGAAAGCACAGGTTTTGGAGTTACCCCGCAGAACTTGCAACCATGGATGGCTCAGGGTTGCCTTCTCCGGCCACGAAAGGGGCATCTCCAGCATGTAGGTCAGCCTCATCTTCTCCAAATGCTGGGTCAACTGGATTTTTGCAAATTCGCGCTATGTGGCCGAAGCCTCCGCAACGCTTGCACTTCCTTTTCCTAGGGCCAAGGCCAGCACCTTTAGTACTAGATCTGATTCTAGTCTTCCGCGGTCGTCCTTTGGCCTCCTCAACACTGGAGCTTGTAGTTTGAAGCCAGGGGCAACAATGTCCCATTGTTGCTTGCCTACCATTGCAGGTATGTTGTCTGCATACGCAGCCTTGAATTTTGCAACGGATTAGAACTCATGTACGTAAGGTTCAATTTCTGATACTAGACCTCTTAGTGAAGTAATGAAATATAGAGCATGGATACATGGCAAACCCTTGACTTGCCATTGCCTGCAGCTACATGTTTCCTTGGCTATGTCAACAGGGTACCTCCACTCCCTATTTTCTTTGTCGACTGCAGTAATTTCTGCCTCAACATCACTGCGTCTAACTACCTTCATCTTCAGTCCTAAAAAGAACACCAAATATTAAACATTTAATTTAGTTCATTATGACATTAGTCGGTTGAAAGAGCAGAAGATGTTTGTTTACCTTTGGATTTGGCATGTAGTGCCTTTATGACACTTGGTATTATGAGATGGCCAAGCCATTTTTCTAATGCTATCCTCATCTGCAAATCAAACTTCTCCATTATCATCTGCCTAATCTTGTCCAACATGTCAACAATAAGAAGAGCCTTAATTTTCCTGACTTTGCTATTAAATGACTCTGCGAGGTTGTTATTGACATAGTCAACCTTGCAGATTTCATTGAACTTGCTTCTATACCATATCTTTGTGTGGTGTTCAGCCATATATTTTTGAACACTCTTCTTAGCAAGGATCTGCTTCATATGCCAATTGTGCTTCCTAGAACTGTAAGTCAAGCTTGCTGGCCAAAGATTATCA
The DNA here is from genome assembly GCF_018294505.1 of Triticum aestivum. Classification (NCBI taxonomy): domain Eukaryota; kingdom Viridiplantae; phylum Streptophyta; class Magnoliopsida; order Poales; family Poaceae; genus Triticum; species Triticum aestivum. The sequence goes on from NC_057802.1 coordinate 138,511,324, forward strand.
TCATAGACCTTGCCCTTGAATTTTTTTCCAAAATTTGCAACAAGATGCCTCATACACTCCCTATGCTCCACTCCAGGCCACACTTGTTCTACTGCTGTCTCTAAACCTTTGCAAGCGTCGGTGTGTATGACTAGTCCTTCAGGATGCCCAATAAGATTACATAGATTTTGAAGAAACCAAGCCCAACTATCTGATGATTCTGTCTCTATCACCCTGTAGGCAACCGGGTAAAGCCAATTACGGCCATCAATGGCACAAGCAGAAGCTAGCTGCCCTTTGAATCTCCCGTTTAGTGAAGTTGAATCCACGGCCAAGTATGGTCGACACCCATCTAAAAACCTCGCCAACATGCCTTGAATGAAACGAATACTCTCCTAAAGCATTCCGCTCCCTGACTTTTCCTTTGATTGAGTACTTCACAGTCTCTTTGTCTATTTCCACTAGACTACCAGGAGAACACTTCTCCACCTCAGCCTTGAAACTATAGAGAAGATGAAAGCTATCTTTCCATTTTCCACTAATCATATCCATTGCTTTCTCCTTACCACGAGATACACGCATGTACGGCACCGTGAAGTGATACTTCTCCTCGATCTTCTCTTGAAGAGCAGTAGGGCCAATGTCTGGGTTCTTTCTGACCCAATCTAGGATAACATCAGCAACCCATCTACTCTTAGCCGGCTTGAACTTCTCACTTCTCAGCTTAGTTGGGCATGTATGAGAGAAAGGACACACCTTGATCTGCATTTAAAAAACAGCAAAATCAAATTGTATTGCTACCAATTGCACAGAAGAAAGGGCACAACAATCAAATCATTTAGATATTACCAAGTTATACCTGAAATATTGTGCTATTCCTCATATAAGAGCCATGTATCCTCCACTTACACCTCTTATATGCACAACAAACTCTCAGCCTATTAGGATCACTCTTTTGGACTGTATAGTCAAATTCACTTTTAATTGCAAAAGTAGAAAGTGCATTCTTGCAATCCAACAAAGAGGGGAATGCCGATCCTTCTACAAATGATGGATCCTCCTTATTATACACTACAATAGGTCTGTCCTCCTCCTCCTCTTCCTCCTCATCAACTAAACCCATGTCTCTATTCTCTTCTTCCTCTTCAGTGTCCGTGGATTCATATGCTGGAGGATCATCTTCCTCTTCTATATTTGTTGAATCATCTTCTTTCGTAGACTTCTTGACTAAGTCAGGATACTCCCTCTCATCATCATTATCTGTGAGTATAGCATCATCGGTTATGTCTCTGTTAGGATCATCAATACTAGTAGACTGCCTGACTCCCTGTATGTTGACTATATCAACATCAATTGCCTGACTCCCTGTATGTTGACTCTCAATATAAGAAGGCTGTGTAGGTGGATTGCGGTTCGGTGTGCTGGGAGTTGGGGATTTCTGAAGAACCTCAATTAGCATAGATATTTTCTTTGAATCTTGATGCTTTACAAACATCAAAGCTGCATCATCATCACATGCAACATCAACCCATATATTCTGTTCCCTCTCGTAGTACTTCAACTCCACAGAATCACGGCACTCCCAGGGATAGGTATCACACAACTTGCACAACAATGTTTTATATGTGATACTGGATTCGACAAACAGAGGATAAGCAAAGCCGCCAACATATCGCTTGCGGCCATCGCTACTAAGACGACTTGTTTCCATCCTAACGGACAACATACAAGCAATTTCCTCATCCATCCTAAATCATGATGAACACATAACCAAATTGTGTGCAGTTAGTCACTATGAATTATACACAACAAATTCGACCGCTACATGCTACTATGAACACACACGCATCATCCTAATAATTAGCATACTCACCCTGATGGAATATCAGAGGTTGCGACCTGTACACTTAGCGCCATCTGGTGGCCGAGGCAAGCCTCTGATTCGGCCCTGTTGTCCGTCGCCATTGCCGTGGAACAACCTCTCTTGAAGCAATCACGGGCGGAGGCAGAACTGAGGAGTCAGATGGGAGTCATGTGGCGATGCTGGTCGGGAGGGAGTCCGGACCTGCGGCGAGTGGAGGTGCGCGGGGCGGGAGGCGTTGAAGCTGCGGGGAGGGAGGTGCGGGATGGGAGGCGTCAGAGCTGCGGCGAGTGAGGTGCGGGATGGGAGGCGTCGGAGCTGCGGCGAGTGGAGGCGCACCGGAGCTGCACAGGCCGCGCCGGCGACCGGTCGTACCCGAATGGAGGAATTCGGTGGGCGGCGGCGGTTTGTGGCTGCGGCTGCTAGTGGATAGGGAAAGGTACGAGTAGTTTTGGGATAGGATTAGGTGTAATCGGTCAGCTTAGTCAGGTCAACCCAATTACACTATAAGAAATAGATCTTCATAATTAACAGATAGATGCGTCATACAACATGGTTGTTACGCGCGTGTGTATTAGCTGCTCTGGTTAAAGGTGCGAGGTTCGATCCCCACTCCCCTCCTTGATTTTTCTTTTCCTCCTCGCTACAAATGAGCCCACATGTAATGGAACCAGGGGCATTTCGGTCATCTTAGCATGGTCAAAGAGCCTTTGACTGACGGTAACGTGAGAAAATGGCATTTTTGAGTGTGTTCCTAACGGAATAGTGGCATTTTTTGAGTAGTGAAAATTTTTAATGGCAAAAGTGAGTAGTGTGGCACAACTAATGGCAAAAGTGATAAAAACCCCTTAAAGAAAGGGGCAGACTCAAAATCTTACAGATCATGCAACATCATCCAGCGACAAACCTCGGCTTTTAGTGGTCTGGCCTCCAACTTTACAATATGTAAGTTGCAATTTTTTGCTAGAACTGAATGTCATGGTCCAAATGTAATATTAGTAACACACAAAGAAGCTGGTGATGCCGAATTTTTGTGAGAAAAGACCATATACGTCTTCATATTGACAGAACGGACGATCTCCTCACCGTATTGACAGAAAAGACCAGCTACACTGTGACGGCAGGTCTGGCAGCCGACACGTGGCACCTGCCGCCACATTCAAAGGCGGCAGGGCCTACCGCCACAGCCCACGGCGGCAGCCTGGGCATAACAGGAAATCGATGGACGCTGGGGCTTGTAATGGAATGGCAACGCCACGTGGGGCCTGCCGCCATACTACGTGGCGGCAGGTCCTGTTCCTATTGCGTGCATCTCATGTTCTTCTTTTTTTGCGGGAAAAACAGCTTGTATTACTCAACTATAATGTCTTTACAATCCTCACTAGCAATGTCAAGGACCTCAAGCGGTCCTGACCCCAACCAAGTCACCGTTCTATTGCTAGTCCTGGCATAAGAAGCCAACCTATCACTAGCTTTATTACAAGCTTTATTACAAGAGCGGGGGATGTGAGTAATACAAGCACTAACAATACCAGCTAACTGTTTTATCTCTTGCACCAGATGAGCGTAGATAGAGCGATCAGCCATCTTACTACTGATCATGTTCACCGCATTGAGTGAATCCATCTCAATCGCAATAGGTGAATTGCACCTCTGCACAGCAATCGAGAGGCCCTCCTTGCACGCACAAAGTTCTGCTTCCAACGCATCTTGACAAGAGTGTAATTTCCTACACGCCGAAGAGATAATAGCTCCTGTCTCATTCCTGGGGATCATACCCGCACCAGCATCTCCAACTGACACGAATGTCCATCCGTATTCAGCTTAACATTGCCATGGGTAGGAGGTTGCCAGCAGGGCACAACGACCAGACACAACAGGTACCGGCATCTGAGTTATATGTGATAGCAATTTTTCCTTTGCGTGGGTCAGCCTCAGAATTCAGTTTGAAACCAATAATTGAGTCCAAATAACTCTGAAATAAACGAGCAGAAACATCAAATGGAGGGGCTGGTTTATTGTGTATAATTTCATACCAGATTCTCCACAGGGTCATTAGTAGCTTGCATCTTGCTAGGTGATCCAACGGTTTCAGAGCCTGAAGGAGCCATTCTTTCCCAGAATTCACCACAGAATGCAAATCTGGTAAACTCCACACCGTTGCCATCTTTCTGTAAAGTTGCCGACCCACGGGGCATACCATGAAAGGATGGAACGTATCCTCGACTTCTCTTGCACATATTGGGCAAACTCCAGTAGTTTCAATCCCAATTCTATTCTTTCTCTGCCAAGTAGGCAGAGAGTTAGTCGCTACGTGCCACCCAAAGTTGCGAACCGTTGGTGGAATTTCACAAGACCAAATAAAGCTCCAACAAGAGCGCACCCCAGATGGCATACTACTTGAGGATACAACACTTTATCTATGAGCCTCTTCGAAGGCCAAATCATAGGCACTTTTGACAGAAAACTGACCAAACTTTCTAGGCGCCCAAGCTAACACATCCTGTGAACTTGGTGAAGCCTTCATTTTCATAATCTCTACTACATCGGCCATAGCAAAAAACTTCATCAGCAACGCGTAATTCCAAGAGCCACTTTCGTTCAATAAACCTGAGACAAGTCTGATCCAGCATTTACCTTGTGGAGAGAAGGGTTTATATGAGTGAGGCCTCGGAATCAGGGCCGGCCCTGAGGGGGGGCAGGGGGGGCGGCCGCCCCGGGCGGCCGTAGCTTCATGTAGAAAAAGCGAAAGTAGCTCAGGTCCAGAAAGGAAGGGACGGCAGGAAGCGTATGCATGTAAATCAGCGTACCATCGTGAGGAAACAAATCAGCTTAACGCACGTAAATCACGTCGCCTTGTTTGCTTTATTCCTTACTATCCTGAGACAATCTCCCTCCAAAAGAAAAACGATCATGTAACGCGATTTCATCCGTAATTTCCTATATTATCTGTTCTGCTCCAAACTCCAATTCGTGTTCGTGGTCGCGGTGACAACGCAACACGAACCTCGCCTAGCCCCTGAAATTTGATGCTGCCGGAGTGGGGCGCACACGTACATCGCCGAGTGCTCGCCACCAGAAATCCACATCACATCATCGCCCAGTGTCCACTGATTGATGCTGGTCTAATCAATCTGAGGTACTGCATATCATATTACTATTCCCTAGTTTCAAGTACAGCTTCATGCTTTGAAGAAACAATTTGATAAAAGTAGTTGCCAAAATAAAATTCTAGAAGCTGAGAAGGATTTTCATGTGTTAAATATTTGTTTGCTTTGGTTGATATGAATCACTTCACTCAAGTAAAGGATTTAAGAAAGTCATAGTGTTTAAAGATTTATTCATATTTCTTGTGTATGTAATTGTTGCATCTGAAATAAAAAAGCTTTTCAAATTTGAAATTATTGTACAACCATTTGGGAACAATTACCTGAAAGATCTTAAATGGTTAGGCAACATTATGCATCGAGAAGTGGATGACATTGAAATCGACACAATCATAAGTAACTTTGCACGAAGAATGTTACAAGAAAATTTGAAGATAATATGCATATGATATTTATATGAAGGGCCCCCAAATCTTACGTTCGCCCGGGCCCCCAAAATCTCAGGACCGGCCTTGCTCGGAATCCAACTCTCTCCAGATCCGTATACTTTTTTCATTACCAACTCTCCATACCAGCCCGTTTTTTAGTAATTCCAGACCATAGCTTATAGCTTTCCATGACGACGACGCATTACCCGCAAAAACTATATCTTCTAGTCTTCCATTAGGATAATGTCTTGCTTTGAGCACTTGGGCACACAAACTATCCGGGTTGGAAATTAGTCTCCAAGCTTGTCGGGCTAGTAAAGTTTGGTTGAACAAACGGAAGTCCTGGAATCCAGCACCACCCTTTTTATTTGGTTCCAATAACTTATCCCAACTTCTCGAATGAGCTTTCCTTTTACCATAAGTTGCACCCCAATAAAAGTTCCTAACCATTCTGGTTAGGTCATCACAAATAGAGAATGGTACCTTGAAGACAGCCATGACATACGTAGGTAGCGCTTGGGCTACCGATCTGATAAGAACTTCACACCCTGGTTGGGCCAAAAGACCATCTCCCCACTGGATTAGTCTTTTAGTCATACTCATTTGTAAATTATGGAATCGCCCCTTTGACATTATTCCTTCCGGAGTCGGGAGTCCCAAATATTTTTCCTCAAAGGCTTCACTCGTGACTCCAAGCACATTCCTGACTTGTTCCTTCACCGCCGCCGGGCAAGACTCGCCAAATAACAAGGAACATTTATCATAATTCAAACTTTGTCTAGTGGTTGCACCATATAATTCCAACCTCCTTTGATGCTTTCAGCTTGTTCACAAGGCATCAAAGAATAATAAAGTGTCATCTGCAAATAGCAAGTGCGAAATCCCCGGTGCTCTTCTACACACCCTTACCGGTCTAGCACCGCCGGTAGCTACTCCATGCTTCGGAATAGCAGATAGACCATCATCCACTAACAGGAACAGAAAAGGTGAAAGGGGGCCACCTTGCCGAAGCCCACGCCTCGGTGCAAATGAATCCAAGAGGGTCCCATTTAGTTTGGCAGAATACCTCAGCGATGTGATACATGACATGATCCAGTCCACCCATTGTTGAGAGAAACCCATCTTTTGCATCACCTGTTTCAAGAAAGCCCAATCCACCCTATCATATGCTTTTGATAGGTCTAACTTATATGCACAAAAACTCTTTGTAGGATCCTTTTCCTGCTTTATATAGTGAATACACTCAAAGGCCACTAGTGCGTTGTCCGTAATCAATCTACCCGGTACAAAAGCACTTTGTTCGGGAGAGATAATATCATCAAGCAAGGGCCTAAGACGATTAACCAAGCACTTGGAGATAACCTTATAAGTCACATTACACAAACTTATAGGTCTATAATCCTTCAAGGTTTTTGGGTTTGGGACTTTTGGTATAAGAACGATGGACATGTCATTTACACCCTTTGGCAGGACGCCCGTCCTGAAAAATTCCCTCACGGTAGCTAGCATACTCTCCTTGACCGTGCTCCAGTTACGCTGAAAAACCTTGCTGGAAAACCATCTGGCCCGGGGCCTTCAAGGGCCCTATTTGGAATATCGCATCCGCTATCGCCTTATCAGAAAAAGGTTTGCATAGCATATCATTGTCCTGGTCTGAAATCTTCCTCTCCAATAACTCCAGGACCGGCCCAACATTAAGGCTTGGATCAACAGTGAAAATCCCCTGAAAATATTCATTTGCCATCATACTCATCGTAGCAAAATCTGAATGAACATTGACAATACTATCCGCAAGATCCCGGATTTTATTTTTCCTCGCTCTCCATACCGCCTTACTCTGAAAAAAATTGTATTTCGATCGCCCTCCTTCAACCTGTTTATCCTTGAATGTTGCAACAACATCATCTCCTCCTGATACAGGAGTTCATTCATTCTGTCAGTTGTTTCCTTGATATCATTTCTATCAACGTTCATGTTCATTAACTCTTCCAACTGTGTGCATGATTTTGCAAGTTCTCTTGAGATATTTCCAATTTTTCTGCTCCATAACGGGAGTGCATCCATGGTTCTGTTTAACGCATCTTGTAACTGTGCCATATTCTGTATGTTCCCAACAGAGGACCAGGCGTCCTTTATAACATCTGGGAGGCCCTCATCATGCTCCCAAAAAACCTCATACCTACGACTCCTGGTGGTTGTTCGCCTTGAGTCCGAATCTCCCTTAAGTAGCAGCGCTACGTGCTCTGAGCAAGGCGAGGCCACATGCACAACTGACGAGTGAGCAAACAGGTGCCGCCATGCCGCGGTAGCTACTGCTCTGTCCAAACGAACCTGCACATTTTCTGCACCATGCCTTCTATTGTCGTATGTAAATGGCACACTAGAGAAGTCGAGGTCCACTAGATTGCATATTTCCAACGTGTCCTGAAACGCCACCATCTGCGCCTCCGGGCGTGGTGTTGCTGACATATGCTCGAAACTCCACAAAGCTTCATTGAAGTTGCTGATTACTAGCCACGAGAGATCATTAACAGTTGCCAAGTTCTGCAACTTTGTCCACATAAGGTGTCTTTTTCAACTCATGGTTCACCATAAACGCAAGTAAGACGCCACTGTTCTTCATCTGCTCATGTCCGCACCAACACATCAATGTATCTTTCTTCTTTGTCTAGGACCATAATATCAACAGATTCATACCAATAAAGAGCCAGACCACCACTTAAGCCCTCACTATCCACTCCGACAAAACCCTTCAAACCCAAACGACTCCTTATTCTCTTCATCTTTCCCTCCTTCTGCTTAGTTTCGCACAAGAACACAAAAACAGGGGAATGCGACTGTGCGATTGTCGCCAACTCTCGAACTGTCAGGGTATTCCCCCTCCCCGGCAGTTCCAACTTAGATGATTCATTGGGCTCGGCGGTCCTCCATCTCGGAGGACGCCTCATACTCAATTGTGTATTCCATGTCACTCCTTCCCCCTGCCTCCTCCTCTTGACTATAGGAACTTTCCCAGGAGTAGAATTTGGTTCTCCTGGTCCACTAATTATATTTGCAACAGACCCACCTTCAATTAGTAGCACAGTATCAGCCACCTTTCCAACCAAGTTTGGCACCGGCTGACCGCGCACATTGATAGTTCCATCATCTCTAACTAACCTCTCCCGAGCCGATCTGTCCCCGTCAACATTCTGTACTTCGCCTTCCCAGCCTCCCATACCCACGCCGACATTAACAGGGCCATCACACCTTCCCCTTCCCCCGTCATTAGCTGATCTACCTCCTCTATCCCCTCTGCCATTCCTTCCTCTTCTACCCCCTTGAATGCCACCCTTGGCAGCATCACCTAAACCATCCCCTCTGCCACCCATACTTCCTCCACTCGCAGGCTCATTATTCCAGTGCAACCAATCCCCCCACTCACACGAGCTTGGATCATGTATGACATCCCCGCACTCCTCCACAATATGTCCCATACAGCCACAGAAGAACCAGAAATCCGACAGCTTCTCATAGAACACCGGGTACTTCTTCCTCTCTTTAAGAGTAATAGGCCCAAACCTCACAATTGGATCATTTACATTGACAAAAAAAATTACCCTCAGATAATTAGACGGGTTGATTTTTCCTTCATTAACAACTACCGTAAAAGGTGGGTGTACTACCTTCTTTGCCACTTTCTCAGCGAGCTCCTTCTTCCTAGTCAACCCGTCGGGTAGACCTTTAATTCTTTCCCATAGCAGAAACATGTCCAGTGCATAGTCAGAAACATTCGTGAACCCATCGTATTCCACCATCGCCACCGGATCTCTACAAAATTGCCATGGTCCCCCTTCCATCACCCATTTCCAATCCCAAGCAGTGGCGCTGGGCTAGGAACAAATTCGGTCCCTTGATGTTGAAGGTTACGCCCTGAGCACACGTTCACGCGTTCCTCATACAGTTCAGCAGGGCCGTGATACGTCCATTTTGCATCATGCTTTTATATTGATATTTATTGTATTATGGGTTGTTATTACACATTATATCAAAATACTTATGCCTTTTCTCTCTTATTCTATAAGGTTTACATGAAGAGGGAGAATGCCGGCAGTTGGAATTCTGGGCTGGAAAAGGAGCAAATATTAGAGACCTATTCTGCACAACTCCAAAAGTCCTGAATCTTCACGGAGCATGTTTTTGGAATATATAAAAATATTGGGCAAAGAAAGAACCAGAGGGGGGCCACCAGCCAGTCACAAGGATGGAGGGCACACCCCCGACCTTGTGGGCCCCCTGGCAGGCCTCCCGTGCCCATTTTCTGCTATATGGTGTCTTTTACCCTGAAAAAATTAAGAAGGAAGCTTTCGGGACTAAGCGGCGCCGTCTCGAGGCGGAACCTGGGCATAACCAATCTAGGGCTCCGGCGGAGCTGTTTTGCCGGGGAAACATCCCTCCCGGAGGGGGAAATCATCGCCATCGTCATCACCATCGATCCTCTCATCGAGAGGGGGTCAATCTCCATCAAAATCTTCACCAGCACCATCTCCTCTCAAACCCTAGTTCATTTCTTGTATTCGATCTTGGTCTCAAAACCTCAGATTGGTACCTGTGGGTTGCTAGTAGTGTTGATTACTCCTAGTAGTTGATGCTAGTTGGTTTATTCAGTGGAAGATCATATGTTTAGATCCTTAATGATAATTAATACTCCTTTGATTATGATTATGAATATGCTTTGTGAGTAGTTGCGTTTGTTCCTGAGGACACGGGAGAAGTCTTGTTATAAGTAATCTTGTGAATTTGGTATTCGTTCGATATTTTGATGAGATGTATGTTGTCTTTCCTCTAGTGGTGTTATGTGAACGTCGACTACTCATGTTGATCTCCCTAAGGAGAAGTGGTTTAAATATCATCCTCCCATTGAAGTTAAAGTAGCTGAACCTGTTAAAGTTGAAGAAGAAACTATTACTTATAATGTTGATCCTATTGTTCCTACTGCTTATGTTGGGGATATTACTACTAGGTACAAACCGGCCAGGAGAGGCCGGATTATCCCCATAATGAGTTATTTATATTTGAAGCCCATGAAGACAAGGAGTGTGGCGCTTTACGAAGGCCCAGGGCCCAGGGGCGGATTAAGGCCTGTAGACATAAACCGCCATTGATATGTAAACTTGTATTGTAAGATAGGAAAGAGTAGAAACCGGGCTGGACATGTTTATTAGCCGGCCTCGGGATTCTGTAAACCGACGGGCGTCAACCTATGTATATAAAGGGACGACCCGGCGGCAGTTTAGGGACAACAAACAACAACTCGAGAGCCAGGCATAGCGGATTCGCTCCCTGGTCATCGAAACCCTAGCAATTCCACAACAACTGGATTAGGCCTTTACCTTCACCGCAAGGGGCCGAACCAGTATAAACTCTCTGCGTCCTTTGTCCGCTTTAACCCCTTTAAGCTAACCCATCGCGATGGCTCCACGACTAACTCCTTTCACTAGGACATCTGCCGTGACAAACCCACGACAGTTGGCGCCCACCGTGGGGCTATCGCATGATGATTTCAAGTTCTTAGAGGGCAGCTTCGAAGGGCTCAAGGGATACGCTGTGGGCCGGATGACCAAGAGCCGTCGCGGCAAGCTCTACATCGACAACACAGGCTGGGGCCCCGAGGCCGGCTCAATCGAGTACGGGTACCGGGTCCCCTTCGGCGGTATTCACATCTTCATTGGCAAGATTGGCGAGCCGGCCCCTGAGCTGGACATCTGCACCGACATCATCGAAACGGCTCAGTGTGCGAGACCTGCCCGGGCTCAGCCCGCCATGAAGCATGCCTTCGTGGGAGTCATCCACGGAGTGGAATCTAAGGATAGATCGGCATCTGGTGGTGAAACCGTTGTTTACTCTGATGACGAGTCGTCTACTAGAGAGACCGAGTCATTGTACCAGTTGCAAGATGGCCGGTTTGGGGGTTGTTCCGATGGCGACAGTATTCCGGACCCCTCCGATCCACCGAGTCGGGTTGCGATCTTCATGGCCGGTATGCATCCCGCGCAGCACTCCTCGACTGCAGCGGCAATGGTTTCCGGATCAGCAGCGGCGACGGTAGCCAGGGCAGGAGGCCCTGCGCGACCGCCGGCTCAGGTTTTATCCGATTTATTTGACGCTTTGGCAGTGCTGCTGGCGGAAGTTAACCCGGCGAATCAGGATGAGCATAACGCAGAAATCGCGAAGGTGAAGGATCAGATAACTCAGGCCAACGCAGACCTGGCAGCCGAGGATACCAGGATGGCCGCAGAGCGGGCCGAGTTGGAGGCACAGGCTTACCGGCTTATGTTGGATCAGAGCGTGTCAAATGATGTCATGAGGAGAAGGTATCGGTCTCACCTGCCTCCGGTTTATGAGGCCAGGAATCTCTTTAATACCCCGGGAGCAGGAACCAGTAATCAGCCAGCGGTAAACCGGGTGGAGGCACCTGGAACGGGGGCGCCGGTTCAGTCGCGCCCGACGGATCCGCCTCATCAGAACAATCTCCTGCCACAGCACGTCCCAACACCGCCGGGTCATTACTCTAACCCGTTGGATAACTTCGTTGCCGCCGCTTCACGATTGGCAGCTCTCCCGATCGAAGGCGAGTCCCCAGTAGCGGTGGAGACACGACGGGCTAGAGATCTCCTTCAGACAGCCTTGACTCAGCAGCAGGCCTATTCATACAGCCGCGAGAGGATTCATTCCACTCCCCGCCCAAGCCGGAGTTACAGCAGGCATATGGATGAATCGGCCGTGTCGAGCAGTGCGCGGAATCGTAATCCGCCTCATGGCCATAACCCGGCGGGTGGTGGTGTTGATGCTCAGGATGTGGTGGATCGTGCTAGGGCATGTCGAGAGGCCGAGTTAGCGGCGCAGAACGCGGCCCATCAGTTTACTCCGGTTTGTCCAACAACTTCGGTGGAACCAGGGGTTACCTCCAGTTCTTTGGGGGTGTCGTGTCTCGTCCCGGCGCTACACAATGTACGGCTGCCCAAGGATTTCAAGGGCCCACATAAAGTGCCGAATTACACTGCCGATTTATCCGCCGAGTCATGGGTCGAAAGCTATGAGATGGAAATGAAGATGCTGGATGTGGATGATGCGGCATGTGCTAAATATTTCACCATGATGTTGGAGGGAACAGCTCACACTTGGTTGAAAAACTTACCAGCTAACTCCATTGGGTCATGGGCTGAGTTAAGGGCCCGGTTTATTCAGAATTTCAAAGACACGTGCAAGCAGCCCATGTCAGTTGTGGACTTAGCTGCCTGTGTCCAGGAGGAAGGAGAGTCAACAACCCATTGGATGCGCCGGGTTTCCGAGATTTTGCATTCATCGGACCGCATCAATGCTGATACAGCAGTTTTAACGTTGGAAGGCAATTGCCGGTTTGCACCCCTGAAGTTAAAGTTGGGACGGCTCAAACGTCACTGCAATGACATGGGGACGCTTATGGCAGCTCTGGTGAAGTATGCCGACTCTGATAGTACCAAGGACCCTGAATCTGACGATGACAAGACAGGAAAGGGAAAGAAGAGTGGCAGCACCAAAGGGCAGCAGCATAACCCGACAGGTCATGGAAACAACGGTAAGCGTAAAGCGGATAACAGTTTAGATTTTGTGGCTAATACCACGCAGGATAATGGTCAGCGTCGTAAGGGTAAACCACCCCCGCGTGGTGGAGGATCAAGTCCCAATCCGGGGCGCCTGTCTTACCTGTTAAACCAGCCTTGCCCGAAGCACGGGTCGCGGGAAAAGCCAGCCACGCACCTCTGGAAGGATTGTTTTATTATGCGGGAGTTCAAAAATTCAGATTTTTTCCGGTATGATCATGGACCGACCGGTGGTTCAGGCCCCGGATCTCATGGGCCGGGTTATGGTGGAGGCAGTTCCGGTTCAGGATTTCAAGGTAATCAAAGCGGACATGGCAATCAAGGAAGTCAGGGCAACCAAGGTGGTTATAATCATCAGGGGAATCAGCAGCAACAACAACAGTCGGGTTACCAGAGCAACCCAAAGCAGTTGAACAGTGGGCAGTACCATGTCTTCACCACGAGCCTGTGCAAACGCGATCAGAAGCTTCACAAAAGGGCAGTAAACTCCATTGAACCGGCGGTGCCCCGTTACTTGCGCTGGTCTGAACAGCCCATCGTGTGGAGTCGAGAGGATCATCCACCCCGGGTTGATAATCCGGGTCATCTGGCATTGGTGGTGGTGCCTCAGGTTGGCGGATATAAGTTCACCAAGGTACTCATGGATGGAGGGAGTAGTATCAATATCCTTTATTATGAAACCTTCCGTCGCATGGGGTTAACAGATAAAAATCTTAAACCGTCAAACACCGTTTTTCATGGTGTGGTGCCTGGTAAATCAGCGTATCCAGTTGGTAAGATAGCTCTGGAAGTTGCTTTTGGAGATGAGCATGACTCAAGATCAGAAACGTTGACCTTTGAAGTGGTGAAGATCAAGAGCCCATATCATGCCCTGTTTGGTCGGCCGGCTTATGCCAAGTTCATGGCAAGACCCTGTTATGTTTATCTCAGCTCAAAATGTCGGGTCATAAGGGGACCATCACGGTACATGGGAGCCGTAAGATCGCTTTGGAATGTGAAGAAGGTGATGCGGCTTATGCCGAGTCGGTTTGTGCAACAGAGGAGTTGAAGTTCTACAAAGACAATGTTGATCCGGCAGATATGACTTCTTTGAAAAAGCCAACTACAGAGCATGATCCGGCCTTGAAGTTTAAATCGGCTGATGAGACTAAGCTAGTTGATTTCGTTCCTGGCGATTCATCCAAGCAGTTTAGCATCAGCGCTAACTTGGATCCGAAATAGGAAAGCGCGCTCATCGAGTTCATCCGTGAGAACCGGGACATCTTTGCATGGAAACCTTCTGACATGCCAGGTGTACCGAGGGAACTCGCTGAGCACACTCTTAATGTCGATCCTAAGTTTAAACCGGTCAAGCAATTCCTTCACCAGTTCAATGAAGAAAGACGCAAGGCCATTGGTGAGGAGGTAGCCAGGCTCTTGGCGGCCGGGTTTATCATTGAAGTATTTCATCCTGAGTGGTTGGCTAATCCGGTGCTAGTACTTAAGAAGAACGGCACCTGGCGCATGTGTGTGGACTACACAGATTTGAACAAAGCTTGTCCAGTGGACCCTTTTGCCCTCCCTCGTATTGATCAAATTATTGATGCTACGACGGGTTGTGAGCGTTTGAGTTTCCTGGATGCATATTTTGGTTACCATCAGATCAAAATGGCAGTTAAGGATCAGGAGAAGACAACTTTCATAACTCCTTTTGGAGCCTTCTGCTATGTGTCTATGCCTTTTGGGCTCAAGAGTGCCCAGGCGACTTATCAGCACTGTGTGCAGAATTGTCTTCATGATCAGATTAGCCGCAACGTTCATGCTTATGTAGATGATATTGTGGTGAAATCCAGAAAGGAGGAGACATTGATAAATGATTTGAAGGAGACTTTTGATAACCTCCGGGTTTATAAGATGATGCTTAATCCGGTCAAGTGTGTCTTCGGTGTACTGGCAGGAAAGCTCTTGGGCTTTTTGGTGTCTAACAGGGGCATTGAAGCTAATCCGGAGAAAATCAAGGCTATTACTTCCTTGGCTAAACCGAAGTGTATCAATGATGTTCAACGCTTGGCAGGCCGGATTGCAGCCTTAAGAGGGTTTATCAGTCGCCTCGGGGAGAAGGCCATCCCTTTATATCAGATGCTGAAGAAGACGGATGACTTCGTCTGGAGTGACGCCGCCAATGAAGCGTTTGAGGACTTAAAGCGGCAGCTAGCTGAGCCGCCTGTCCTTGCTGCTCCTATTGATAAAGAGCCCTTGCTGTTATATGTGGCTGCTAAGGCCCGGGCTGTTAGCGTGGCTATTGTGGTGGAGCGCAAATAGGCCGGAAAGGAGTATTCGGTTCAACGGCCGGTTTATTATATCAGTGATGTACTTATTGAGTCCAAGCAGAGGTACCCACATTGGCAGAAGCTAGTATATGGAGTTTTCATGGCAAGCCAGAAGCTTAAGCAATATTTCCAGGGTCATCCCATCACTGTGGTCAGTTCTGGTCCTTTGGGGGATATAATCCAGAACAGGGAAGCAACTGGCCGGGTTGCCAAGTGGGCCATTGAGCTTGGACCTCATGGGTTAAAATATATGCCTCGGACGGCAATCAAGTCCCAAGCGTTGGTGGATTTCATCAATGACTGGACAGAGTTACAAGCGCCAGAAGAGAAGCCGGATCATACTTATTGGACTATTCATTTTGATGGGTCCAGGCAACTGGAGGGCTCGGGGGCTGGAGTCGTATTAACTTCCCCACGAGGTGATAAGTTTTGTTATGTTCTCCGTTTAATGTTCCCTTGCACTAACAATGCAGCTAAATATGAGGCTTTGCTCCATGGTCTTCGAATGGCTAAGGAGATGAATTTAAGCCGGGTTAAGTGCTTCGGTGACTCGGACCTGGTGGCTCAACAAGTGTCTGGTACTTGGGATTCCAAGGACCCGCTCATGGCAGCATATCGTCGAGAGGTGGATATTGTTGCAGGTCATTTCAAGGGTTATCAGGTTGACCATGTGGACCGGCGAAAGAACGAAGCGGCGGATGACTTAAGCCATTTGGGTTCCCAGCGTAAACCGGTTCCACCCAATGTCTTTCTGGATGTGCTACATAATCCATCGGTCAAACTCCCACAGAGGAGGATCTGGCTGTTCCTGATCCGGAGGCTCAGTTGGTGGCGGCTCTTCATGTCATCCCAGATTGGACGGTCCCATATTTGGCGTATATGAATCGGGGCGAGTTACCGGAGGATGAAACTTTGGCCAGGCAGATAATTCGGCGGTCTAAGTCCATGACTATTGTCAATGGAGAGTTACATCACTGCAGTGTGATAGGGGCGTTTCAGCGTTGCGTGTCTCCTGAAGAAGGCCGTGAGATTTTGCGTGAGATCCACGAAGGAGATTGTGGTGACCACGCCGGTTCAAAGTCTATGGTAGCCAAGGCTTTTCGTCACGGTTTCTATTGGCTGACGGCTCATGCCGATTCTGAGGACTTGGTCAAAAGGTGTGATGGCTGTCAAAAGTTCTCACGACACGCTCATGTACCGGCTCAAGAATTGAGGATGATTCCAATCACTTGGCCGTTTGCGACTTGGGGGCTGGATATGGTTGGGCCCTTTAAGAGATCTAAGGATAAGAAGACCCACCTTCTGGTGGCAGTTGACAAGTTCACTAAGTGGGTGGAGGCAGAGCCAGTCAGTAAGTGTGATGCAGCTACGGCGGTTCAATTCATCAAGAAGGTGATTTTCCGATTTGGTTTTCCACACAACATTATAACTGATAATGGCACTAATCTGTCCAAAGGTGCTATGAAAGAGTTCTGTCAACGTGAGCACATCCGGCTTGACGTATCGTCAGTGGCTCACCCCCAATCTAATGGTCAAGCGGAGAGAGCCAATCAAGAGATCTTGAGAGGCATCAAACCCCGGCTCATGGTTCCTTTGCAACAGACGCCGGGCTATTGGGTGGAGGAGCTACCTTCTGTGTTATGGAGCATCAATACCACGCCCAACAGATCTACGGGTTACACGCCTTTTTTCATGGTTTACGGAGCAGAGGCGGTTCTCCCTAGTGACATCCGTCATGACTCGCCTCGTGTGGCGGCTTATGTCGAAGCTGACAATGAGAAGGCACGACAGGAAGCACTTGACCTGTTAGATGAGGAGCGTGACATTGCAGCAGCCCGTTCGGCAATTTATCAGCAAGATCGGCGTCGTTATCATAGCCGCCGGGTTAGAACCAGAAATTTTCAAGAAGGCGATCTGGTGCTCCGACTCATCCAGGATCAGACTGATATGCACAAGTTATCCCCGCCTTGGGAAGGACCCTTTGTGGTCAGCAAGAATTTGCATAACGGGTCATACTACCTTATAGATGTTCGAGAGCACAAAGACTCACGTAAATCAGAGGAGGAGACCCACCGGCCGTGGAATATCGCTCATCTTCGGCCCTACTATACTTGAGCCACAGGCTCTGCTTATGTACATAGTTATGACAATGTATATATTATGATCAATATAATAAACCGAAGCCTCAGCTAAAGCGGGGTATCTGTTGTTTTTCTTACATCATGTGTGGTTACATGGGGGTTTTTGTTTATAAAGCGGAGTCCGGTTTATCCATTGATGCAGCTTATAAAGCCATATATAAAAATCACTTGGGGGCTTGGTCGTATTCGAACCATAGCTACACCTCTTGATAGGCGTAAGGCCACCAGAGAAATCACTTGGGGGCTTGGTCGAGATCGAACCAAAGCTACACCTCTTGATCGGCGTAAAGCCACCAGGGAAATTACTTAGGGGCCAATGAGAGTGTGGCAAAAGCACAACTCAAACATAGGCACCCACTGAGCACAGCTCAAAATATTGCTTGGGGGCTCTTTGCTTCGCAACGAGCAAAGAGTCTACACTTGTAATAGGCTATTAAGCCAGGCTTGGAAGCCAGGTGTACACACCTAAAACCCCGGGTTATCCTGCCTTTTTCAAGTAAGCCACTCCGTCCAGGTAAACCTGGTATGACCTGCCGAACGTTTGACAAGTCAATCTCATAGACCCTGAACTTGTCAATGTTAAAACGACGATTGGTTAATGATTGAGGTCCATCTTAAAAGGCTTTGTAAAATGGTTTAACTCAGTGGCCTAGCAGCCCATGAAAAGCCTCGATTTGGGGCCTGGCAGCCCGTGAAAATCCTCGCATGTTCTTTTTATGTTTTTATTTGCCAAGTTCTTTTTCCTTGGATGAAATTTATAATATTTTTGATAAACCGGCGTTTATGACCCGCCTTGGCTTTCAACTACAAGTTGTCAGTACATGATCAGTTATAATCCGGCGCTAATTAACCCGGTCTGGTTTCGACTATAAGTTGCCAGTGTTATATAAAGATAAACCGGTGTTTATCACAACCCGGTACGGTTTTATCATAAACCGGCACACTATGGAAGGAGTTATTAGTCCTCAAGATTGGGGTTATCGCCCTTACTACAAAAGTTGGTCAACCAACGATGTGATTCAATGTCACAGGTATCATTTATTTTCATATTTGATTATCTTTTTTACAGCCTTGGTTATAAACCCTGGCTATATATTTGGGCATCATGACCTGTCCGACGGTAAACCGCCAGGACACTCAGTTTCTTGTATGCAGGAGCAGCTACGGATTACGAGCATCATATATCTTAAACATGGCAAATTAACGGTGTCAGGAAAAATAAATATGCACGATGGCATAGCAGACCAAGTGTTTGAACTAGTCTATTACAAGGCGCTTTAAATGCCCAAAAGAATAATTGTTTTCCGGCAAGTGTTGCAGCACACAGAAGGCTAAACCGGTCTCCGGATCATGACTTGTCACCAGGCTGACTTGACGGCTGCGGATCATCTTGCGCCGGGTCATCTTCTTCATCTCTATCCAGTGGTTGGAAGTCAATGGTTGCCCAATCGATCCCAATTAGGGCTTGGAATACAGCTTCATCGCTTATAAGTGTGGACGGTTCAACGTCAGGGGCATAGGTGTGCTTACGGATTGGCGGGATAAGATTTTGAGCCTCAGGAGTTGGTGCAGCAACCCGTTTGTTGTTGACATCGTAACTCGCTTGATAGTAGGAAAGGTCAGCTTCTTCAGCCAATTGGCAAGCCAGTGGGCGCATCTCCCTGGTTATGACTCGGAGGTCATCATTGCCAAACTCTGATCCGTCTTTCCTTAAGCTCGGATAACCTTTTCCCACATCCACCGGATCAAGATCAGGCACCCATGCTTTAGCCCGGGTTAGCGCGGTAAGAGCACCTGCCCTTGCAGCCGATCTTTTCAATTCTTCAACCCGGGCAGGTAGCATTGACAACCTTTCTAAAGTTTCTTTGATTAAGGTTGGGGGCGGCTTGTTATGAGAAGCAGTGCAGATGACCCGTTGTGCGCCGGTATATAAATGCTCTATAAGAGTATAGGCAGCCTTCAGCTTCTTCTGCATGTCAGAGCCCAGATGAGTAATGCGAGTTCCTGCATCATTACGAACATCAGTAAACTGGCAATGTATGGGATAATACGTGGAACACTTGAAGCAAGGAGACTTACCAAACACGGCAGTGGTCATAGCATTGATCTGCTGCTTTAAACCAGTCAACTCTTCTGTCACCGGTTTAAGGGCTGCTTCTGCATCCTCAGCCCTTTTCTGCAAAGTGGATTTCTCTGTATCCCAATCCGCCCGTTCCTTCTGGAAATTTTCCTTCAGCTTCTCCATGGCTGCTAAGGCACTGGTCAGCTCATCCTTGGCTTTGGAGGTTTCTGCTTGCTGGGACTTGATGTTCTCTTGAAGATCAGCGGTTTGGGCTTCCTTTTTGCTCAGTTCAGCCTATAAGAGAAATACATATTGTGAGTTGACAGCACATATTTGAAGTACCAAGCACATAACAAGTTATACACTTGATACTTGGGGGCTAATGCCTATTTGCTCATTATGACAAATTTTTACAAGTCCCAAGCACAATACAAGTATTATTCTTGGCACTTGGGGGCTAATGTATGTTTGTTCAAAGTACCATTATGGGTATTCTTCTAAAGTCTCGGTTCATCTTCAAAAAATAAACCGGCCCCTGGGGGCTACACATACGAAAGTGACAAAGTTATTATTCTAAAGTCCCGGTTCATCTTCGTAAGTTAAACCGGCCCTTGGGGACTACACCGGCGAAAGTTACAATATTACAAATCTAAAGAACCAGTTCATCTTACAAAGATAAACCGGCCCTTGGAGGCTAAGCATGCAAAGTTGAGGTATAATAAAATCCCGGTTTAGATTGACATCATAAACCGGCCCCTGGGGGCTACTGGAGTTGATATTTGAAATTGGATATAAGAGAGAAACAGTTATGCAATTACCTCATATCGCTCCTTCATCAGATTCACTAAACCGGCTTCGAAGTCGCGGCTTGTGTACAGACGGTTTAAAAAGCCAGAATGAATGTCTTGTGCGTTGAGGTGGGCATAGCTTGACAAATCAGCATTCCACTTGCCTTTACCCATAGCGGAAATATCGTCCTTGGCACTATGCTTCGATAAGGCAACAGGATTGCCAGGGGCGGTGTGGCCGAAGCCAGTAATCATAATGTCATCTTCCTTGTCATCAGCAGCCTTTGATGGAGTTAACGGTTTATCAGCAGCCTTAGCTGGGCTGGACGATTTATCATCAGTTTGGAGCGGGCTTGTCGGTTCAATAGCATGGCCCGTTGTATCAACTTCTACTTGTTCAACAAAGAAGTCATGATCTTGTGGTGGCGGATCATCAAGCATGGCATCAGCATTTGTTCCTTCTGGGTCTGGAGTTTTTTCCGGTTCAATAACTACATTATCGTCGGCCGGTTTATTTAGCCGAGCTTTCTTGCTGGGTCTCGGCTTGGCACTGGGAAGAACAAATATGAAGGTCAATACATTGGGTGAACATAAGGTGTTAAAGGTAAATTTAAAAGTATAACTCACCCAGGAACCGTATTGAGGGGTGGAAGTTGCGTGGCCGTTGACTCGCCAGAGGATGAGTGAGGTGTGCCCTGATAATTTGAATCAGACGGATTAAGAGGCTGTCGGAAACAACCCGCCTTGGGGCAAGAAGTATCAGGAATGTAAGAGACCTATGATCGATGTTTATGGACTGGAGTGTTCGGTAAACCGGCGGAGGAAACTACCTGGCTGCTGTGCCGAGTTGTGCGGCGGGCTTCGTGTTGCTGCTTCTTCAAAAGAAAGTTTGGGTCCAAGTGAGCTAGGGGGTGAGAAAATTTTATTTTCCGGTTTGCTTGACGGATTTTCTGTGTTGGCAGAGGATCTGAACCGGAGGAAAGGATAATTAACTCTGCATCCTCAGCTTGGCTGCCTTCAGCGTCGTCCTGATAATAGTCATTGTCAATGAGGTGTATGAAAAAATAACCAAGGGAGTCAAGTTCTACCTCTGAGTCCGGATTATCCAGGTCAGCATCAGCATTTGGTTCAGAAGACTCAGTGGTCCTCTTCTTGGCAGGTTTTTTAGTAACCTTGGTCTTGGGGCGAGGTGTCTTGGCCGGTTTATCCTGTGGTTTCTTCTTCCAAAACGGATCATCGCCCTGTCAAAGATGGACAAAATTTTGAGAGAGTATTTAAAAGGATCAAGCTAAAACAAAAAGTTATATGATTCTTACAGCTGGCGGTTTATTGGAAGTACAGAAAGGTCTTAGCCCGGTCTTGCTACAGGCAGCCTCCGGTTCATTCAGTATTTTCTTGACAGATTCAGTAACTTCATCTTCTGTTAGCTAAATGTCAATATGTCGTTGAGGATCTTTCAAACTCCCCGTGTACTCACACATTAAACCGGGGCGCCGGCTTAAAGCCAAAATGCTCCAGGATATCCAGCAGCGCACAAAGTCGACACCTGTTAAACCGTTCGCCTTAAAGGCTCTGAGCTTTGAAAGTTGAGGTGCGTAGTTGGACCGTTCCTTTGCAGTCAGCCTCTGAGGAAATGGATGTGTATTGCTAAGCCGGTGAGGACGATAACCCGGCAGAGGATTTTCATCAGTTGGAGAAGTATCTCGGCGGTAAAACCAAGTCTGATTCCAGTCCTTGGGGTGACTATGAAGCTTGGCGTGAGGGAAGCTGACATCTTTCCTCTTTTGAATCGCCATTCCACCAAGTTTAGTGTTGGGTCCGTCTGTAAACTCTGTACGACGGTTCAAGTGGAAGAAATCCCTAAACAGTTCAACTGTGGGTTCCTCTTGAAGATAAGCCTCGCAAAATACTTGGAAATTACAAACATTGGACACAGAGTTTGGCCCAATGTCCTGAGGATGGAGTTGGAAACTAGCAAGTACATCTCAGAATTTTTTTGACCCGGGAGGACTAAACCCTCGACCCAGGTGGTCAGTGAACACGACTACTTCTCCATCCTTGGGTTCAGGAGGATTTTCTAGACTAGGGACCCTCCAGTGGATAACTTCTTTCTTTGCTAAAGCGCCAGTTGCGACACAGCCCTCTAGTTGCTCTTCCGTAACCCGGGAAGGGACCCAGTTACAAGCATAAAATTGTTTGGCCATTGCAATGAAAAGCTGGAAAAAGATAAATGCCAGTTTAAGATTTATGACGGACAAGCATAAAGCGACGCAAGATTGGAAGCAGAAAAAGAGGCATGTACACATTGTTAAACCGGAGTCTGACATTGGAAGAGTTACAAATCGGCAGTTTAAAAGGGGACTAATGGTACCTACCGGATTATCATTTTCTAAAAAGTTAAACCGCCTAAATCGGTATGGGAGGTGCAGATCTCAAATATCTAAGTAAGGGAAAGAACAAGTTTCACAGATTGATGTGGTAATTTCAGATCTGCAGCGTATCAATAAATCAAAATATATTTAGACCTAAGATGCAGATGCTTAAGCAGTTCATCAGATCTAGATGAGATTATACTATACAGAGAAGATACGCTAGTGATGAGAAAGGGGATTATAACTACGATCGCACAGGAAAATATGAGATTTAAACTTGCCAAGTTATACTACAGAGAAGAATAGGGAAGAACAATGCTATACTTCGAGGAACACCGAAACCCCAATGGCGTATCCAGAGCAAGGAAAGGGGAAACTTATGCTGATGGACAGCGGAGGAGCGTCGCGTTTCTCTGGTGCGTTCAGGTTGATGCAGCGGCCGGTGTTGAGGTCGAGGGCGGAGCTTGACGACGGCGGCCGAGCGTAAGGGTCAGGTTGGCGCAAGGAAGAAGAAGCAAAGAGGCACGGGAAAAAAAATGAAAAGAACCCCCTGGTCTTATTTATAAGGGAAAGGGATAAGTGACAGGCGCGAAAATCGAGGAGCCCAAAAATTGGATATGTGACGGAGTTGTCGCCTCGATTCTCAGAGGCTCATTAATGGAGGTGAGATATGAACAACTTTTAATAACAGGTGATGTCATGGCGATTTATTATGATCCTGGAAGATGACGTCATGGCGGTTTACAAGATTTACGCGAAGGTGCTGAAGGAGGGATTTTCCTAAGTGTTGAAGATTGACATGAACAGGTTCAAATCAATCTGGGGCCTAATGTTGGGGATATTACTACTGTGTACAAACTGGCCAGGAGAGGCCGGATTATCCCCATAATGAGTTATTTATATTTTAAGTCCATGAAGACAAGGAGTGTGGCGCTTTACGAAGGCCCAGGGCCCAGGGGTGGATTAAGGCCTGTAGACATAAACCGCCATTGATATGTAAACTTGTATTGTAAGATAGGAAAGAGTAGAAACCAAGCCGGACACGTTTATTAGCCGGCCTCAGGATTCTGTAAACTGACGGGCGTCAACCTATGTATATAAAGGGACGACCCGGCGGCGGTTTAGGGACAACAAACAACAACTCGAGAGCCAGGCATAGCGGATTCGCTCCCTGGTCATCGAAACCCTAGCAATTCCACAACAACTGGATTAGGCCTTTACCTTCACCGCAAGGGGCCGAACCAGTATAAACTCTCTGCGTCCTTTGTCCGCTTTAACCCCTTTAAGCTAACCCGTCGCGATGGCTCCACGACTAAGTCCATTCACTAGGACATCTGCCGTGACAAACCCACGACAACTTATATTGAGAAACCGCCATTCCCTGTTAGAATAAAGGATCATGCTAAAGCTTCAACCATGGTTCGTAAGAGTTATACTAGAACACCTACACCCCCCGAACAAATTAAGGTTGAACCTAGTATAGCTATGGTTAAAGATCTCTTGGTAGATAATATTGATGGGCATGTTATCTATTTCTGTGATGAAGCTGTTAGAATTGCTAAACCCGATACTAAAGACAAACATAGACCTGTTGTTGGCATGCCTGTTGTTTCTGTCAAAATAGGAGATCATTGTTATCATGGCTTATGTGATGTGGGTGCTAGTGTGAGTGCAATTCCTTATACCTTATATAAAGAAATTATGAATGATATTGCACCTGCTGAGATAGAAGATATTAATGTTACTATTAAGCTTGCTAATAGAGATACTATATCAGCAATTGGGATTGTTAGAGATTTGAAGTCTTGTGTGGGAAGATAAAATATCCTACTGATTTTCTTGTTCTTGGTTCCCCACAAGATAATTTTTGTCCCATTATATTTGGTAAACCCTTCTTGAATACTGTTAATGCTAAGATAGACTGCGAGAAAGATATTGTTACTGTTGGTTTAGGAGATATGTCTCATGATTTTAATTTCTCAAAATTTCGTAGACAACCCCATGATAAAGAATTGCCTAATAAAGATGAAATTATTGGTCTTGCTTCTATTGCCGTGTCTCCTAATGATCCCTTAGAACAATATTTGCTAGACCATGAAAATGATATGTCTATGAATGAAAGAAGAGAGATATATGAAATATTCTTTAATCAAGGACCTATTTTGAAACATAATTTGCCTGTTGAAATCCTTGGGGATCCTCCCCCACCTAAGGGTGATCCCATGTTTGAGCTTAAACAATTACCTGATACTCTGAAATATGCTTATCTTCATGAAAAGAAGATATATCCTGTTATTATTAGTGCTAACCTTTCAGAGCATGAAGAAAATAAATTATTGAAAACTCTGAAGAAGCACCATGCCGCTATTGGGTATACTCTTGATGATCTTAAGGGAATTAGTCCCACTTTATGTCAACACAAAATTAAATTGGAGAAAGATACTAAACCAGTTGTTGATCATCAACGACGGTTAAATCCTAAGATGAAAGAAGTGGTAAGGAATGAAATACTAAAGCTTCTGGAGGCAGATATAATTTATCCTATTGCTGATAGTCAATGGGTAAGTCCTATTCGTTGTGTCCCTAAGAAGGGAGGTATTACTGTTGTTCCAAATGATAAGAATGAATTGATTCCACAAAGAATTGTTACAGGTTATAGAATGGCAATTGATTTTTGCAAATTGAATAAAGCTACTAGAAAAGATCATCACCCTCTACCTTTTATCGACCAAATGCTAGAAAGATTATCCAAACATACTCATTTTTGCTTTCTAGATGGTTATTCTGGTTTCTCTCAAATACCTGTGTCAAAAGAAGATCAAGAGAAAACCACTTTTACTTGCCCTTTAGATACCTTTGCTTATAGACGTATGCCTTTTGGTTTATGCAATGCACCTGCTACCTTTCGAAGATGTATGACTGCTATATTCCCTGACTTTTGTGAAAAGATTGTTGAAGTTTTCATGGATGATTTTTCCGTTTACGGAACTTCTTTTGATGATTGCTTAAGCAACCTTGATCGAGTTTTGCAGAGATTTGAAGAAAATAATCTTGTCTTGAATTGGGAGAAGTGCCACTTTATGTTTAATGAAGGTATTGTCTTGGGGCATAAAATTTCTGAAAGGAGTATTGAAGTTGATAAAGCTAAAGTAGATGCTATTGAAAAGATGCCGTGTCCTAAAGATATTAAAGGTATAAGAAGTTTCCTTGGTCATGCGGGTTTCTATAGAAGGTTTATTAAAGACTTCTCTAAAATTGCTAGGCCTCTCACTAATCTCTTACAAAAAGATATTCCTTTTGTTTTTGATGATGATTGTGTAGAACATTTGAAATACTTAAGAAAGCCTTGATTTCTGCACCTATAGTTCAGCCACCTGATTGGAACCTACCCTTTGAAATTATCTGTGATGCTAGTGATTATGTTGTTGGTGCTGTTCTAGGACAAAGAGTTGATAAGAAATTAAATGTTATTCAGTATGCTAGTAAAACTCTAGATAGTGCCCAGAGAAATTATGCTACTACTGAAAAAGAATTTTTAGCAGTTGTATTTGCATGTGATAAGCTCAGACCTTATATTGTTGATTCCAAAGTAACTGTTCACACTGATCATGTTGCTATTAAATATCTTATGAAAAAGAAAGATGCTAAACCTAGACTTATTAGATGGGTTCTCTTGCTACAAGAATTTGATTTGCATATTGTTGATAGAAAGGGAGCTGAGAACCCCGTTGCAGACAACTTGTCTAGGTTAGAAAATGTTCTTGATGACCCACTATCTATTGATGATAGCTTTCCTGATGAACAATTAAATGTCGTAAATGCTTCTCGTAATGCTCCATGGTATGCTGATTATGCTAATTATATTGTTGCTAAATTTATACCTCCCAGATTCACATACCAGCAAAAGAAAAAGTTTTTCTATGATTTAAGACATTACTTCTGGGATGACCCACACCTTTATAAAGAAGGAGTAGATGGTGTTATTACACATTGTGTACCTGAGCATGAACAGGAACAGATCCTACTCAAGTGCCACTCCGAGTCTTAGGGAGTACACCACGCTGGAGATAGAACTCACATAAGGTATTGCAATTTGGGTTCTATTGGCCCACTCTCTTTAAAGATTCCTGTAAGTTTGTCTTGTCTTGTGATGAATGCCAAAGGATTGGTAATATTAGTAGACGTCAGGAAATGCCTATGAATTATTCACTTGTTATTGAACCATTTGATGTCTGGGGCTTTGATTATATGGGACCTTTTCCTTCCTGATGCGGAGCATCCCAAGGTCATCCCCATGGATATACCTACGTCTTCCACGACACCACTTGGACCAATGACAAGAGCCCGAGCCAAGGGTATTGAAGATAAGGTGAACTCGCTCCTTTCCGAACTACTACTTTCGACACAAGAGACATGGCTACTAACTCAAATGGAAACACTATGTGTGCTTAGGTACTTGGAGGAAAGCCATGGAACATCTACATCCAATGGACAAGACGGTGAGGACACCAAGTGCGAAGGACAAGAAGATGGGCTGCCACGGAAGCTATAGCCACCGGACGACTGGCCCGGCCCGGACGTCCGGCCCCTGAAGGTCACGCCAGCCCCGGGAACTCAGGCCAACGAAAGCTACAGCGGCCGGACGTCCGACCAGGACCGGACATTCGACAACTCCTAGGCTCCCGATGACCGAACCCCTCCGGACGACCGACGCCACGCCAACATAACGAAATCTACGGAAATCCGAGGAGGACCGGACGTCCGACACCACGGCAACAGAACCTAATCTTCGGATGTCCGAAGATCCACGGACGTCCGGACCGTCCCGAGCTTCCGGATGTCCTATGCCCACCGGACGTCCGACGCCCACCGGACGTGCGACGCCCACCGGGCGTCCGACCCCTGGTTGTGTCCAGTTGCGGGCTGAGGCCCATGTACCCCTTCACTTCGCCCCCATTTGCACTAAGACTATAAATAGACCTCCTCCTCCTCCTAGTTAGGGTTAGCATTGGTTTAGCTCATATGTGAGATAGAGCTTTGCTCATCCATACAGATCTACTCCACGAGAGAGACCGCGGCCCCTCTACGGGGAAGATCACCTTGGATTCAAGACCCCCTCTTGGGTGGCCCCATCAAGACCTCCTCACGGAGAAGAACCGGTTACCCTTTGTATCGTCCTTTGTTGACCGTGGATCTTGTATCTCCTCCCGTGTTTCGAGGATCTAGCATAGTGACCTAATCTCGTTGGTTTGAGTATTCTCTTGTGTTTTCCCTTGTGTTTCCCCTCGTGTTCTTAGTTGGGATCCGCTCCTTTCGTGAAAGATCGGCCGCATAGGGTTCCACCCTACATCATCTTGGTATCATGAGCCACGTTGATCACGATTTCGGAGCCCCCTCTCTTTGTTTTCTAGCTTGATTTTGTCCCAAATTAAAAATCCCCCCACAAAAATAGCCCCAATTTTTTTTGTGGTTTGTTGGTGTGATGAAGTTTTGTTGGATTTGATCCATGGATTTGCTTTTCCTCGAGTGGATCTACCTTTTCCCCATCATCTCCACCTTTTCCATCCACAAAATCGCCCGGATTTGACCAATTTCGCCACTTCCACAACGAGCCCTAGCAGTTCATCCCATGCCCGATTTTGCCCAGGCACCGGATGTCCGACAACTTCCGGACGTCTGACGACCAGACGACCGCAATTCCCCGGACGTTCGTACTTCCCTGACAAAACTGAAAAAGTTCAGTTCGGCCACCACCACTTCTCCACCTCCACCTCCGCATACACATTCCTATACAACCACCACTTATGCATACCACCACCATAGCTTTTCCGCTACCCATTCCCACGATTTTGACACATTTTTGTCTTTGAGAATTTGAGTTGCGGTACGCGTGTCCTATTGTGTTTCGGCTATCTAGGTACGGTTCGACATCGACATCACCGCCACTCATCTTCGCCACAGACTCGTCATCATCGGTAACCTCATCTCGGTATTGTGATATCATCATACATTCTCGCAATTGCATTGATAACCCCATAGCCTTACTTTTGCGTACCTTACCCATCGAGACTAGCCTTTGAGTATTGCCGGCAACGTGACTTGTGCACATTAGTGATCATACTTCCCATAGCATACATACCATATCATCGTGGTGCATATCTTGGTATCATCTCTTGTGTCACAAAGTTGTCATCGCATACACAATTGCTATCTTGGTTCGTGAAGCATTGCATGAGAAAAGAGCTCAAACAACAAAGGGCCAAACAAGCTTTTAAGCAAAATGGAAAAGATAAGCAAAGAGCTTATAAGCAAGAACCATAGCATCATACAACATTAAGATTGTCATACTCGATCATCTTGGATCATATCACCGGAATACCATACATATAGCATACTTGGGATAGAAGTCGTTGCATTTTTGCCTAGTAGGTTGTGCACAAGTTCATATCCGCCTATTGTGCAATCGTGCTAGCGTCTCTCTAGTATTGTGCAACAAGAGCATTTTCGTGGATTCCACATTCTGGATCATTCCTTGGTTGCACGATCCCACTTATCTATTTGCGTGTGTGTTTCCGTGTAACATATCTTGTTTTTGGTCTACTTGTTGCATTTGCAAATTTGTGAATCTTTTTCAACATTATTGAGTCTCATTAACAATTCCATAAAATTTTGTGCCACCATCCTAACCAAGCTCCACCATAAGCTTTTACTTGTGTAGGTGTGAGAAACCGACAAGAATTGGTACCAATTGTGCTATTTCCTTGTTACACATTGAGTGATCATTGATCCATCTTCAACATCGGTCAAGGTACATTTGGTATAAGTTCTTCTCTTTCTCCCACTCACATATTTGCTTGACATGATGGATAGGCCAAGTACTTCTACCAACCCACTCTCCCTTGAGCAAGACGACGACCCGAACAACTATGTCACCAAGCTACACCTATTTGGAACACAACGAGCCTTGCATCAAGAGCAACTAGCATTGAGCGACCGCATCGACAACCTCGCCACCGACTTGTGACTCTCCGAGCAACGTACAAGAGACTACTTCGACAACAAGCTCGATGAACAAAATAAAGAGAACAACGCAAGAATGGACGAGATTCGTGCCTTGTTGGTCAACCGCTCTTCGACCACTTCGTCCTACTCAAGAAGGAGTCGCTCAAGTCGACACTCCGACGACACTATCTCCAGCTCAAGTACCCCGACATCGAATACTCTTTGTCGTGCCGTGCGTCAAGATCATCAAGCCAACCGCAACCTTTACACGACATCGAATCTCAAGAGCATCGACATCGTCAAAACCAAGCTACATTCGCGCAAGCACAAGAACGGCAACGCCAACGACAACAAGAACAAGAGGAGCGAGTGCGACTACACCAAGATGCACAAGATGCTGAGGCACAACGCCAAGAACAACAACTTCGTGAAGCTCAAGCACTTGAGGCGCAACGTGCCCTCCGAGATTCAAGTCGAGCCATACCCAATCGAGGCCGACAAGCCCGTGAGAACCAAGAAGCGCTTCGCGATGAAGTTCAAGAGAGGATTTACCAAGCACGCGTGCATCAACAAGCTTCTCAACATCCTCGTCAAGCTCGATAAGAACCTCAAGTTCGCCAAGAGCATGAAGATAATGGAAATCCTCCAATACAAGAGCAACATGAGGAAGACAACCCTCCTCACCAAGAGCAACATGAGATTGTCAATCCTCAAAGACATGGGTGTCATCATCCCCAACCCCAACACAATGAAGAACAACGCTACGGCAAGCTCAAGTTCACCATGCCCAAGTTCACCGGAAGCAATGACCCCGAAGAGTACATATCATGGGCATTGAAGGTTGACAAAATCTTCCGCTTACACAACTATGAAGAAGAGAAGAAGATCGCGATGGCATCCCTTGAGTTCCAAGACTACGTCCTCATTTGGTGGGAACAAGTCATTGAGCGCCGAGCAGCAAGAGGTGAACCACCCATCACTACTTGGGTGCAAATGAAGGATGTCATGAGAGCACGCTTCGTGCCAAACTACTACAACCGCGACCTCTTCAAGAAACTCCAACTACTCAAGCAAGGAACCAAGAGCATTGAAGAGTACTACAAGGAAATGGAGATTTCCATGATACGAGCCAATGTCACGGAAGATGATGAGAAAACTATGGCACGTTTGTTGAATGGACTCAATCATCCTATCAAGAAGATCGCCGACTTCCAACCCTACTTGAACCTCATCGAGCTAGTGCATCAAGCTACCAAAGCGGAACGTCAAGTGCAAGATGATTTCAAGTATGCCAAGTTCTCATCCAAGTCCTATGGAATCTCCAACAACCAAGATTCGACGACTCCAACACCTTCTACCTCAACCAAGCCATCTACAAGCAACGGCGACAAGTCAAGTTACAAGAAAGCTTCGACTACCTCAAGTCATCCTCCTACTACAAGCAACTTCAAGCCGAGAGCTTCTTCATCATCTACCCCAAACGATGAGACCGTGAAGACAAGTTCCTTCAAATGCTTCACATGCGGCGGCCGAGGCCACAAGTCCTTTGAGTGTACAAACAAGCGCACCATGATCCTCAATGACGACGGAACCTACGACTCCATGAGTTAAGAGGAGATGGAAGCCCTTGAGCAAGTGGCCATGCACCGGGAAGTGAATGAAGATGACGATAATCAAGTCTTTTGTGACGAATATTCAAGTCCCGCTCTTGTTTTCTCCAAGGTCTTGACTCTTCAACATCAACAAGACGAAGACCAAAGATGCCATATCTTTGACACCGAGGCCGGCATCAATGGAAGGTCCGTCAAGGTCATCATCGATGGAGGGAGTTGCCATAACTTAGCAAGTGAAGAACTTTGCTCCAAACTCCAATTTGCCAAGTAGAAGCACCCACACCCCTACAAGGTTCAATGGCTAAACGACAGCGGCACTATCCAAGTCGAGCATAGGGTACAAGTCTCCTTCAAGATCGGAGCTTACGAAGACACTTTGGAGTGTGATGTCATTCTGATGTCCGTTTGCCACCTCCTTCTTGGACGGCCATGGCAATATGACCGAGGCGTCATCCACAATGGTCGTACAAACCACTATCGCTTTAAGATGAAAGGGAAGGAGTATGTGCTACGTCCTATGTCTCCAAGCCAAGTGATCGCCGACAAGCAAGCCACCCATCGTGGAGAGAATAGTGAGAGAGCGAACCACCAAAAAGAGAGTGAGCGCCACAAGCCCAAATTGAGTGCCTCCACGATGAGCGACAAGAAGAACTTAGTCCTCTTCGCCACCAAACGTGAGATGAGAGAAGTGTGTGAGAACCCATCAAGTGTCTTGCACTATGTCCTTTTGTGCAAGGATGAGGCACCAAAAACTAACACCTCTCACAATCTACCTTTGGTGTTATCTTCTCTCTTGCAGGAATTCCAAGATGTTTTCCCCGACGAGCTACCTCCGGGTCTACCTCCACTACGAGGCATTGAGCACTGAATCGATCTCATCCCCAGAGCACCTCTTCCAAACAAGGCCCCATACCGCGTCAACCCCGAAGAAACCAAAGAAATACAAAGGCAAGTACAACACCTCATAGACCATGGACATGTGCGTGAAAGTTTGAGCCCTTGTGCCGTCCCGGTCATTCTTGTACCAAAACGAGACGGTAGTTTTCGCATGAGCTCCGATTGTAGACCCATCAATGCTATCACCGTTCGATATAGGCACCCCATTCCATGCCTTGATGATATGCTAGATGAGCTTAGCGGTGCCACTATTTTCTCAAAAATTGATCTTAAAAGTGGTCACTATCAAATACGCATACAAGAGGGTGATGAATGGAAAACCGCTTTCAAAACAAAGTTTGGTTTATATGAGTAGTTAGTCATGCCTATGGGTTTATCGGAAGCACCCGGTACTTTCATGCATCTTATGCATTATGTGTTTCGCCCTTATATTGGTGAATTTGTTGTTGTCTACTTCGATGATATACTTGTTTTTAGCAAATCTCTCAAAGAGCATGTCACCCACCTTCGAACCGTGCTACAAACTCTTCGAAAAGAGCGTCTCTATGCTAATATGGAAAAATGCCTCTTTGGTGTTGATAAGCTTGTTTTCTTGGGTTTTGTAGTATCTTCTAAGGGTGTTCATGTAGATGAATCTAAGAACAATGCTATTAAAACTTGGCCGCAACCAACTAACTTGCAACAAGTGCGTAGTTTTCTTGGTTTAGCCAGTTTCTACCATAGATTCGTGAAGGACTTTAGCACCATTGCTTCACCTTTGCATGCTTTGAGTAAGAAAAATGCATCGTTTGTTTGGGGAACATCCCAAGACATCGCTTTCAATGAGCTTAAGAATTTGCTTACTCACGCTCCCGTGCTTGCACTACCAAACTTTGACAAACCTTTTGAGATCCATTGTGATGCTAGTGGTTATGGCATAGGAGGCGTGTTAATGCAAGAGAAGCGCCCCGTAGCATACTTTAGTGAGAAACTTTCCGGCGCGCAACTCAATTACCCCATCTATGACAAAGAGCTATATGCTTTAGTGCGAGTTTTGCGTGAATGGGAACATTACCTCCGTCCCCATGAGTTCATTCTTCACACCGATCATGAAACGCTCAAGTATCTTCAGGGTCAAACTAAGTTGAACAAGCGTCATGCTAAGTGGAGTGAATTCATAGAGTATTTTCCTTATGTCATCAAGTATATTAAAGGTAAGGAAAATGTTGTGGCAGATGCACTTTCTCGCATATGCATGCTTGTTACTCAACTTGAATTGGATGTCATTGGCTTTGAGCACATAAAAGACTTGTATGCGCATGATCCTACTTTTGCAACTCCTTATGCTAAGCGTTTGATGCATACATCTTGGGAACACTATTACATCAAGAATGGTTATCTTATGAGAGCTAACAAACTATGCATCCCCGAGTCTTCTCTTCGTTTGTTGCTTTTGCAAGAATCTCATGGAGGAGGACTAATGGGACACTTTGGACGCGACAAGATATTTGCTACGCTCTCCAGGAACTACTTTTGGCCCAATATGTTTCGCGACGTCAACCGCTTCACCAACCGATGCTCTACATGTCGCAAAGCTAAGTCTAAAGCTCAATCTCATGGACTCTATATGCCTCTTCCAATTCCATACCAACCATGGGAAGATATTAGCATGGATTTTGTGCTTGGTTTGCCTAGAACTAGAAATGGCAAGGATTCTGTTTTTGTTGTTGTGGACCGATTCTCCAAAATGGCTCATTTCATTCCTTGCAACAAGATAGACGATGCTTCACATGTTGCCAATCTCTTTTGTAGGGAAATCTTGCAACTTCATGGAGTGCCAAAGATGATTGTCTCGGACCGCGACGTCAAGTTCTTGAGTTACTTTTGGAAGACCTTATGCGCCAAGCTCGGAATCAAGCTACTATTCTCCACGGCATAGCATCCACAAACCAACGGCCAAACGGAGGTGACGAACCGAACACTCTCCACTCTAGTACGCGTATTGATCAAGAGGAACATCAAGGAGTGGGACGAGTGCTTACCCATCGCCGAGTACGCTACAACCGCGCAAGACATTCAACTACCGGCAAGTCCCCCTTCGAGGTCGTCTACGGTTTCAACTCGTTGTCCCCATTGGACATTCTTCCTCTACCACTACAAGAGCGCATCAACATGGACGCGAGTACCCGAGTAAACTATCTCAAGAAGATGCATGAAGATACAAGGAACACCATCGAGCGTCAAGTACAACGACTCGCGACCAAGCTCAACGTCGACAAGCAACCCATGATCTTCAACATTGGCGATCTTGTGTGGCTAGACCTTCGCAAGGACCGCTTCCACAATGAACGCAAGTCCAAACTTCTACCACGAGTGAATGGACCCTTCAAGGTGCTAGCACGCTACAACAACAACGCTTACAAGATCGACCTCCCGCTCGACAAGTACAACGTGAATGACATCTTCAACGTCAAAGATCTTTCGCCATACCATGGTGATGAGGATTTCGATCCGAGGTCGGATCTTTCCCATGGGAGGGGAGATGATGCGGAGCATCCCAAGGTCATCCCCATGGATATACCTACGTCTTCCACGACACCACTTGGACCAATGACAAGAGCCCGAGCCAAGGCTATTGAAGATAAGGTGAACTCGCTCCTTTCCGAATTACTACTTTCGACACATTAGACATGGCTACTACCTCAAACGGAAACACTATGTGTGCTTAGGTACTTGGAGGAAAGCCATGGAACATCTACATCCAATGGACAAGACGGCGAGGACACCAAGTGCGAAGGACAAGAAGATGGGCTGCCATGGAAGCTATAACCACCGGACGACCGGCCCGGCCCGGATGTCCGGCCCCTGAAGGTCACGCCAGCCCCAGGAACTCAGGCCAACGAAATCTACAGCGGCCGGACGTCCGACCAGGACCGGACGTCCGACAACTCCCAACCTCCGGACGACCGAACCCCTCCGGAAAACCGATGCCACGCCAACAGAACGAAATCTATGGAAATTCGAGGAGGACCGGACGTCCGATGCCACGGCAACAGAACCTAATCTTCGAATGTCCGAAGATCCATGGACGTACGGACCGTCCCGAGCTTCCGGACGTCCGACGCCCACCAGACGTCCGACCCCTGGTTGTGTCCAGTTGCGGGGTGAGGCCCATGTACCCCTTCACTTCGCCCCCATTTGCACTAAGACTATAAATAGACCTCCTCCTCCTCCTAGTTAGGGTTAGCATTGGTTTAGCTCATATGTGAGAAAGAGCTTTGCTCATCCATACGGATCTACTCCACGAGAGAGACTGCGGCCCCTCTACGGAGAAGATCACCTTGGATTCAAGACCCCTCTTGGGTGGCCCCATCAAGACCTCCTCACGGAGAAGAACCGGTTACCCTTTGTATCGTCATTTGTTGATCGTGGATCTTGTATCTCCTCCCGTGTTTTGAGGATCTAGCATATGTGTGACCTAATCTCGTTGGTTTGAGTGTTCTCTTGTGTTTTCCCTCATGTTTCCCCTCGTGTTCTTCGTGTTCTTAGTAGGGATCCGCTCCTTTCGTGAAAGATCGGCCGTATAGGGTTCCACCCTACATCACTTCCTCTAATGGGTATACACATATTTTAGTTGTTGTTGATTACGTTACTAAGTGGGTAGAAGCTATTCCAACTAGTAGTGCTGATCATAACACTTCTATTAAGATGCTTAAAGAAGTTATTTTTCTGAGGTTTGGAGTCCCTAGATATTTAATGACTGATGGTGGTTCACATTTTATTCATGGTTCTTTTCGTAAAATGCTTGCTAAGTATGATGTTAACCATAGAATTGCATCTCCATATCATCCTCAGTCTAGTGGTCAAGTAGAATTGAGCAATAGAGAGATTAAATTAATTGTGCAAAAGACTGTTAATAGATCTAGAAAGAATTGGTCTAAGAAACTTGATGATGCTTTGTGGGCTTATAGAACTGCTTATAAGAATCCTATGGGTATGTCTCCATATAAAATGGTTTATGGAAAAGCATGTCATTTATCTCTTGAACTAGAACATAAGGCATATTGGGCTATTAAAGAGCTCAACTATGATTTGAAACTTGCCGGTGAGAAGAGGCTATTTGACATCAGCTCACTTGATGAATAGGGAACCCAAGCCTATGAGAATGCCAAGTTGTTTAAAGAAAAAGTTAAAAGATGGCATGATAAAAGGATACAAAAGCGTGAGTTTAATGTAGGTGATCATGTTTTGCTATACAACTCTCGTTTAAGTTTTTTTGCAGGAAAGCTTCTCTCTAAATGGGAAGGCCCCTACGTCATCGAGGAGGTCTATCGTTCCAGTGCCATAAAGATCAACAACGCCGACGGCACAAACCCGAAGGTGGTAAACGGTCAAAGAATCAAACATTATATCTCAGGTACTCCCATAAATGTTGAGACCAATATAATTGATACCGTAACACCGAAGGAGTACATAAGGGACACTTTCCAAAACGTTTCAGACTCCGAAAAGGAATAGGTATGTGGTAAGGTAAGTAAACCGACTCCAAAACGTTTCCAATGATAAATTTTCTCCGTTTTGGAATATTATAAAAAATAGGAAAATTAAAAGTAGTCCGAAAGAGACACGAGGCGACCACAAGGGTGGAGGGCGCGCCCTACCCCCTGGGAGCTCCCCCGACCTTGTGGCCACCTCGCGTGCCCTCTGGACCCCGTTTTCTTGCATGATACTTCTTATGGTCGGTACAAATTCATTATGTAATCTCTCAAAGGTTTTGACCACAGTGCGATGATATACTCCCCTTGGCAACTGCCAAGCTTGGGGGAGTGCCCCGGTATCGTATCACCGTCACACCTTTATCTTTATCGTTTTTCTTAGTTCGATCCTTTTGGTTATATCTTGATCTAGTAGAATAAAGTTTTTAGCATGATCTAGCTTTGAGTTTTGCTTTATGTTCCCTCTATGTAATCGAGCCCGTGAGATATATAATAAAGAGTAGTTTTGAGTAAGGGGCTTTGCTTTCTTGCTATGATCTTGAGGGAATTAAATAAAAGAAAGAATAAAAAGATCATTTATTGATCTTATGGAAAGTAATGACTTCACATATAAAGAATATGATGAATAAAAGTTGTTGAGAGTTGACAAACTTAGTTTTGGTCATGGTTGCAATTAACAGGAAGTAATAAAGAAAGAGAGGCTTCACATATAAATATACTATCTTGGACATCTTTTGTAATTGTGAGCACTCATTAAAATATGACATGCTAAAAAGTTGATGTTGGACAAGGAAGACAACATAATGGGTTATGTTTGCTTATATCTGAATAGAAGTTATATTGTCATGGATCATCCAACATGTTGAGCTTGCCTTTCCTCTCATGCTAGCCAAATTCTTTGCACCAAGTAGAGATACTACTTGTGCTTCCAAACATCCCTAAACCCAGTTTTGCCATGAGAGTCCACCATACCTGTCGGTGTACAAAAGTAGGGGCTCTCCTTTTGACCCCTCTATTTGTGCACGGGCAGTCAGAGCCGCACCTGCGGCCACACTTAGCAGGGCAAAGGGAGGAAGCCGAAGCACAAGAATACTAGAGCAGCGCTCCAGCCAGGGGCACAGAAGACGGGCAAAGCAACGCCAAGACCAGAGACACAAAGAGCAAGAGGGCGAAGTGGACTCCCCCGGCAAGAGCCTTGCCGGGGCAACTTGCCCAACGCCAACAGAGCGCGCCACCCTTGAGCCCAAGGGTTCCAACACCATCAACCACATTGGAACCAAGGCTCGGGAGGCACCTCCGTGGTGGCATGCAGATCTTTGTGAAGATAATAAGCACACAAGATCAGATGAGGACCAGAAGACGACGATCCTCGCCAAGATCCTTGCCGAGGAAATCCACGAGACCCCCGGAAAGATCCTTGCCGGGGACGACCGCGATGCTCAATCCAATACTCAATCCAACATAACGGAACCTCAAAGAGCAAGACTCAAATCCAATACTCAATCCAACATAACGGAACCTCAAAGTGCAAGACTCAATTCATCACAACAAAAAGATAGAGAGGGAAGAAACACCATATGATCCAATTATAATAACAAAGCTCGCGGTACACCAAGATTGTGCCATATCAAGAACACGGGAGAGAGAGAGAGATCAAACACATAGCTATTGGTACATACCCTCAGCCCCGAGGGTGAACTACTCCCTCCTCGTCATGGAGACCGCTAGGATAATTCAGATGGCCACCAGTGATGGTTTCCCCCTCCGGCAGGGTGCCGAACGGACTCCCGATTGGTTTTTCATGGCTACAGAGGCTTGCGGCGGCGGAACTCCCGATCTAGGTTTATTTTCGGGGTTTTCCCTATTTATAAGAACTTTTGGCGTCAGGAACAAGTCAGGGAGGTCCACGAGGCGACGACAAGGTAGGGGGCGCGCCCTAGGGGGGTGGGCACGCCCTCCACCCTTGTGGATGCCTCGTGGCTCCTCTGGCCCAACTCTTTTACTTCGGGGGCTTCTTCTGGTCCATAAAAAATCACCGTAAAGTTTCAGCTCGTTTGGACTCCGTTTGGTATTCCTTTTCTGTAAAACTCAAAAACAAGGAAAAACAGAAACTGGAACTGGGCTCTAGGTTAATAGGTTAGTCCCAAAAATAATATAAAATAGCATATAAATGCATATAAAACATCCAAGATGGATAATATAATACCATGGAACAATCAAAAAAATTAGATACGTTGGAGACATATCAAGCATCCCCAAGCTTAATTCCTTCTCGTCCTCGAGTAGGTAAATGATAAAAACAGAATTTTTTATGTGGAATGCTACCTAGCATATTTATGAATGTAATCTTCTCTATTGTGGCAAGAATATTCAGATCCATAAGATTCAAAACAAAATTTTAATATTGACATAAAAAGAATAATACTTCAAGCATACTAATAAGGCAATCATGTCTTCTCAAAATAACATGGCCAAAGAAAGTTATCCCTACAAAATCATATAGTCTGGCTATGCTCCATCATCATCACACAAAATATTCAAATCATGCACAACCCCGATGACAAGCCAAGCGATTGTTTCATACTTTTGATGTTCTCAAACCTTTTCAACTTTCATGCAATACATGAGCGTGAGCCATGGACATAGCACTATAGGTGGAATAGAATATGGTGGTCGTGGAGAAGAAAAAAAGGAGATAGTCTCACATCAACTAGGCGTATCAACGGGCTATGGAGATGCCGATCAATAGATATCAATGTGAGTGAGTAGGGATTGCCATGCAACAGATGCACTAGAGCTATAAGTTTATGAAAGCTCAAAAAG
Organism: Triticum aestivum; assembly: GCF_018294505.1. Lineage (NCBI taxonomy): Eukaryota > Viridiplantae > Streptophyta > Magnoliopsida > Poales > Poaceae > Triticum > Triticum aestivum. The sequence continues at coordinate 138,550,803 of NC_057802.1, forward strand.
AAACTAAGTGGGTGTGCATCCAACTTGCTTGCTCATGAAGACCTAGAGCATTTGAGAAAGCCCATCGTTGGAATATACAAGCCAAGTTCTGTAATGAAAAATTCCCACTAGTATATGAAAGTGACGACATAGGAGATTCTCCATCATGAAGGTCATGGTGCTACTTTGAAGCACAAGTGTGGTAAAAGGATAGTAACATTGCCCCTTCTCTCTTTTCTCTCATTTTTTATTTTGGGCCTTCTCCCTTTTTTGGCTCTTTTTTCCGTCCAAAGTCTCATTCCGACTTGTGGGGGAATCATAGTCTCCATCATCCTTTCCTCACATGGGACAATGCTCTAATAATGAAGATCATCACACTTTTATTTATTTACAACTCAAGAATTACAACTCGATACTTAGAACAAAATATGACTATATGAATGCCTCCGGCGGTGTACCGGGATGTGCAATGAATCAAGAGTGACATGTATGAAAGAATTATGAACATTGACTTTGCCACAAATATGATGTCAACTACATGATCATGCAAAGCAATATGACAATGATGAAGCGTGTCATAATAAATGGAACGATGGAAGTTGCATGGCAATATATCTCGGAATGGCTATGGAAATGCCATAATAGGTAGGTATGGTGGCTGTTTTGAGGAAGGTATATGGTGGGTGAATGGTGCCAGCGAAAGTTGAGTGGCACAAGAGAGGCTAGCAATGGTGGAAGGGTGAGAGTGCGTATAATCCATGGACTCAACATTAGTCATAAAGAACTCACATACTTATTGCAAAAATCTATTAGTCATTGAAACAAAGTACTACATGCATGCGCCTAGGGGGATATATTGGTAGGAAAAGACCATCGCTCGTCCCCGACCGCCACTCATAAGGAAGACAATCAATAAATAAATCATGCTCAGACTTCATCACATAACGGTTCACCATACGTGCATGCTACGGGAATCACAAACTTTAACGCAAGTATTTATACAATCCACAATTACTTACTAGCATGACTCTAATATCACCATCTTTATATCTCAAAACAATCATAAGGAATCAAACTTCTCATAGTATTCAATGCATTTTATATGAAAGTTTTTATTATACCCCTCTTGGATGCCCATCATATTAGGACTAAATTCATAACCTAGCAAATTACCATGCTATTTAAGACTCTCAAAATAGTATAAGTGAAGCATGAGAGTTCATAAATTTCTTCAAAATAAAACCACAGCCGTGCTCTAAAAAGATATAAGTGAAGCACTGGAGCAAATGACAAACTACTCCAAAAGATATAAGTGAATATCAATGAGTAGTCGAATAATTATGTAACTATGTGAAGACTCTCTAACATTTAAGAATTTCAGATCTTGGGATATTATTCAAACAGAAAGCAAAACAAAATAAAATGACATTACAAGAATAGCACATATCATGTGAAGAAGCAAAAACTTAGGCTTAACCAAAACTAACCAATTATTGTTGAAGAAGAAAGGTGGGATGCCAACCGGGGCATCCCCAAGCTTAGATGTTTGAGACTTCTTGAAATATTGACTAGGGATGCCTTGGGCATCCCTAAGCTTGAGCTTTTGTGTCTCCTTAATTCCTTTTATATCACGGTTTTCCTAAATCTTAAAAACTTCATCCACACAAAACCCAACAAGAATTCATGAGGTGAGTTAGTATAAATCCATGCAAAACCTTATCATTCTCTACTGTAGAAAATCACTAAAATTATAATTAGACATTGCATACTAAATGCCTCTGCATATTTAATACTCCCATCCTCAAATAGAATAATTAAACAAGCAAAAATATGCAAACAATGCAAACATAACAACAATCTATCTAAACAGAACAGTCTGTAAAGAATGCAAGAGGAATCATACTTCCCTAACCCCAAAAATTCTGAAAAATTACCACACTGTAGAAAATTTGTTTTTCTCATTGTGTAAAAATTTCAAGATTTTATCATGTTCTTACTATTCACAAATATTCAAAACATGACAACAAACTCTCTGTTTTCAAAACAGCGACATATAGACTTGCAAAATAAGCATGGTAAAGGCTACACTTGACTTTTTATCGAACTAAAAGATGCAAAACATTACTCTAAATATCAGCAAGTAAATACTAATAAAAGAAGATGACGCTCCAAGCAAAACACATATCACGTGGTGAATAAAAATATAGCTCCAAGTAAGGTTACCGATGAACGAAGACGAAAGAGGGGATGCCATCCGGGGCATCCCCATGCTTAGGCTCTTGGTTGTCCTTGAATATTACCTTGGGTGCCTTGGGCATCCCCAAGCTTAGGCTCTTGCCACTCCTTATTCCATAGTCCGTCGAAACTTTACCCAAAACTTGAAAACTTCACAACACAAAACTCAACAGAAAATCTTATGAGATCTGTTAGTATAATAAAACAAATCATTCACTTTGGTACTGTCAAGACAAGATTCATAATTTTTCTCACATGATGCCTGCTGTACCCTATCATTTCTACAATTTATATTAAGAAATATAAGCCATAGAAACTAGAAAACAAGCAAACTATGCATAAAAAATAGAACAGTTTGTAAAGATCTGAATTGAAATCACACTTCTGTAACTCGAAAAATTCTGAAAAATTAGGACAATCTAGAAAATTTGTATATCAATCTTGTGTAAAAACTTCATATTAAAAGTACGTTCCAGTGAATTTTCAAAATTCCTGGGATAGGAGCAAAGTTTCTGTTTTTGCACAGAATCAAGTCAACTATCATCCATACTATCCTAAAGGTTTTACTTGGCATTATATTGAAACAAAAGCTATAAAATATTATTACTACAGTAGCATAATAATGTGAACACACAGAAATAGTAGGGGTAAATGTTAGGTTGTCTCCCAACAAGCGCTTTTCTTTAATGCCTTTTTAGCTAGGCATGATGATTTCAATGATGCTCACCTAAAAGATACGAATTGAAACACAAACAGAGCATCATGAAACATATGTGGCAAGCACATTTAAGTCTAACCCACTTCCTATGCATAGGGATTTTGTGAGCAAACAACTTATGAGAACAAGAATGAACTAGCATAGGAAGGAAAAGCAAGCATGACTTCAAAACTTTCAACACATAGAGAGGAAACTTGATATTATTGAGATATGTAAAAGCATATGTTCCTCTCTCATAATAATTTTCAGTGGCATCATGAATGAATTCAACAATATAACCATCACATAAAGCATTACTTTCATGATCCATAAGCATAGAAATTTTACTACTCTCCACATAAGCAAAACTCTTCTCACTCGGAATAGTGTGGGAGTATTATAAGAAACTCAAATACTATAAATTGTTTCCACATTAAAAGAATAATGTTCAAAAAAGGGTAATCATAATTATGACTAGCTTTATAAATATAATCATCACTACTTTTTATAATAGAAGTGCCATCACAATAATCATCATAAGTAGCGACTTTGTTCTCATCATAATCAATTGAAACCTCGTCCAAGATAGTGGAATAATTACTAAATAAAGTCATGACCTCTCCAAATCCTCTTTTATCATTGTAATAAGATTCAATACCCTCCAAAATAGTGGGCTCATTACTTCCTAAAGTTGACACTCTTCCAAACCCAATTTTATCAATATAATCATCATAAATAGGAGGCATTCTATCATCAAAAAACAATTTCTTATCAAAACTTGGGGGACTAAAAATATCATCTTCATCAAACATAGCATCCCCAAGCTTGTAGCTTTGCATATCATTAGCATCATGGATATTCAAAGAATTCATACTAACAACATTGCAATCATGCTCATCATTCAAAAATTTAGTGCCAAACATTTTATAGACTTCTTCTTCCAACACTTGAGCACAATTTTCCTTTCCATCATTTTCACGAAAGATATTAAAAAGATGAAGCATATGTGGCAACCTCAATTCCATTGTTTTGTAGTTTTCTTTTAGACTAAACTAGTGATAAAACAAGAAACTAAAAGATTCAATTGCAAGATCTAAAGATATACCTTCAAGCACTAACCTCACCGGCAATGGCACCAGAAAAGAGCTTGATGTCTACTATGCAACCTTCTTCTTGTAGACTCGTGTTGGGCCTCCAAGCACACAGTTTTATAGGACAATAGCAAATTTCCCTCAAGTGGATGAAGATGGTCTCTCTCAAACAACCCTGCAACCAAATAACAAAGAGTCTCTTGTTTCCCCAACATACCCAATACAATGGTAAATTGTATAGGTGCACTAGTTCGGTGAAGAGATGGTGATACAAGCGTAATATGGATGGTAGATATAGGTTTTTGTAATCTGAAAATATAAAAACAGAAAGGTAGCAAGTAATAAAAGTGAGCGAAAACGGTATTGCAATGCTTGGAAACAAGGCCTAGGGTTCATACTTTCACTAGTGCAAGTTCTCTCAACAATGATAACATAATTAGATCATATGACAATCCCTCAACGTGCAACAAAGAATCACTCCAAAGTTTCGATTGGAGAACGTGGAACAAAAACTTGCATCAACCCCTATGCATAGATTACCCCAATCTCACCTCGGGAATCCGCAAGTTGAGTGCCAAAACATACATCAAGTAAATCAATAGAACATCCCATTGTCACCATAGATATCCCATCGCAAGACATACATCAATTGTTCTCAAATCCAATACTCAATCCAACATAAAGGATCCTCAAACAGCAAGACTCAATTCATCACAACAAGAGATAGAGAGGGAAGAAACACCATATGATCCAACTATAATAACAAAACTTGCGGTACATCAAGATCATGCCATATCAAGAACAGAGAGAGAGAGATCAAACACATAGCTACTAGTACATACCCGATCAGCCCCGAGGGTGAACTACTCCCTCCTCGTCATGGAGACCGCCGGGATGATGAAGATGGCCACCGGTGATGGTTTCCCCCTCCGGCAGGGTGCCGGAACAGGCTCCCGATTGGTTTTTCCTGGCTACAGAGGCTTGCGGCGGCGGAACTCCCGATCTAGGTTTATTTTCGGGGTTTTCCCTATTTATAAGAATTTTTGGCGTCGGGAACAAGTCAGGGGGTCCACGAGGCGACAACAAGGCAGGGGGGCGCGCCCTCCGCCCTTGTGGATGCCCCGTGGCTCCTCTGGCCCAACTCTTTTACTTCGGGGTAGGGATGGCACCCACATGATTTGGGTACGGGTGAAGCCACCCCATACCCTTACCCGCCTCATTTGAGTTCACCCATCACCCGTACCCATACCCGCTAGTGGGTACAATTTTTTCCCATACCCGTCACCCGACAGGGTAAATGGGTACCCGCGAGTAAAAATACCCATGTTTGAATAACATTAATTTGAGAATCACATAATTATAAAGAACAACACGCAATCATATTTTCTAAACAACAACACGTAATAACATCAATACATAGTTATAAACAACAACACATCTAAAACAACAACACAATCTATAAAAATCAACACTTTCTTGTAAACAATGACACATCAAAACATCAACACTTAGTCATAAATAATAGTAAATAGTCATAAAATTTAAGTTGACAAACTCACGACAAAGTGTAGAGGTAATTTGTCCATGTTTGTTAGATATTATAAGGGTGCATGGGTACGCGGGTATGGTTATGTTATCCCATACCCGTACCCACTCTACCCAATGGGTTTGAGATTTTTCCTATTATATACACATAGGTAATGTTTTGTATCATACCCTTACCCTGATAGGGTTTTTACCCGCAGGGTACATGGGTAATGGGTACCCATTGCCATCCCTACTTCGAGGGCTTCTTCTGGTCCATAAAAGATCACCGTAAAGTTTCAGCTTGTTTGGACTCTGTTTGGTATTCCTTTTCTGTAGAACTCAAAAACAAGGAAAAAAACACAAACTGGCACTGGGCTCTAGGTTAATAGGTTAGTCCCGAAAATAATATATAGTAGCATATAAATGCATATAAAACATCCAAAATGGTTAATATAATAGCATGGAACAATCAAAAATTATAGATACGTTGGAGGCGTATCACACCCCCCCCGGCAAGATATGGGCCTTATGGGCCAGAGGAGGGGACAGACCAGCCCACAAGGGGGCTGGTGCGCCCCCGCCCTTGTTTAGCCATCCCTAGGGAAGGAAAAAGGGGAGGGCTAGCCCCTCCTTCCTTTCCCTCTCATGGGGGAAAGGAAAGGGGGGCGCCACCCTCCCGTGCCTTTCCCCGCACTCCAAATAAGGAAAGTGGGGGCACGGCTTGGGAGGGACCCCAAGTAGGATTCCTCCTACTTGTGTGCCTCCTTTGGCTGCTCCTCCCTCCCTCCCACCTATATATATGTGGGAGAGGGCGCCTAGCACACCATAGATCAATTGTTAACCGTGTGTGGTGGCCCCCTCCATCGTTTACACCCCCGGTCATATTTTTGTAGTGCTTAGGCGAAGCCCTGCGGAGATCACTTCACCATCACCGTCACCACGTCGTTGTGCTGATGGAACTCATCTACTACCTTGACATCTTGCTGGATCAAGAAGGCGAGGGACGTCATTGAGCTGAACGTGTGCAGAACGCGGAGGTGCCGTGCATTCGGTACTTGATCGGTTGAAGCGCGAAGAAGTTCGACTACATCAACCGCGTTGTAAAACGCTTCCGCTTACGGTCTACGAGGGTACGTAGACACACTCTTCCCCTCGTTGCTATGCATCTCCATGGATAGATCATTGCGTGTGCGTAGAATTTTTTTGTTTTCCATGCAACGATTCCCAACAGTGGCATCAGAGCCAGGTATATGTGTAGATGATATGCACAAGTAGAACACAAAGAAGTTGTGGGCGGTGATGTTCATACTGCTTACCACCAACGTCTAATTTTGATTCGGCGGCATTGTGGGATGAAGCGGCCCGGACCAACCTTACATGTCCATGCACATGAGTCTGGTTCCACCAACTGACATGCAACTAGTTTTGCATAAAGGTGGTTGGCGGGTGTCTGTTTCTCCTACTTTAGTTGAATCAAATTTGACTGCGGCCGGTCCTTGAAGAAGTTTAAAATAGCAAACTTGATAAATACCATTGTGGTTTTTGCCGTAGGTAAGAACGGTTCTTGCTAGAAACCTGTAGCAGCCACGTATAACTTGCAACAACAAAGTAGAGGACGTCTAACTTGTTTTTGCAGGGTATGTTGTGATGTGACATGGTCAAGACATGATGTGATATACGTTATTGTATGAGATGATCATGTTTTGTAATTTATCGGCAACCGGCAGGAGCCTTATGGTTGTCTCTTTATTGTATGAAATGCAAACGCCATGTAATTGCTTTACTTTATCGCTATGCGTTAGCAATAGTTGTAGAAGCAATAGTTGGCAAGATGACCACGACACAGCGATGGAGATCAAGGTGTCGAGCCGGTGATGATGGAGATCATGACGATGCTTTGGAGATGGAGATCAAAAGCACGAGATGATGATGGCCATATCATGTCAAATATTTTGATTGCATGTGATGTTTATCTTTTATGCATCTTATTTTGCTTAGAACGACGATAGCATTATAAGATGATCCCTTCACTAAATTTCAAGATATAAGTGTTCTCCCCGAGTATGCACCATTGCGAAAGTTCGTCGTTTCGAGACACCACGTGATGATCGGGTGTGATAGACTCTACGTTCACATACAACGGGTGTGAGATAGTTTTGCACATGCAGAATACTTGGGTTAAACTTGACGAGCCTATCATGTACAGACATGGCCTCGGAACACTGGGGACCGAAAGGTCGAACATGAGTCATATAGTAGATATGATCAACATAGAGATGTTCACCATTGATGACTACCCCATCTCACGTGATGATCGAACATGGGTTAGTTGATTTGCATCATGTTTCCTTAAATAACTTGAGGGATGTTAATTTAAGTGGGAGTTCATTAGTAATTTCATTAGTTGAACTTAAATTTATCATGAACTTAGTCTTAATAGTTTTTGCATATCTATGTTGTAGATCAATAGCTCACAATATAGCTTCTCTATTTTTGATATGTTCCTAGAGAAAAATAAGTTGAAAGATGATAGTAGCAATGATGCGGATTTGGTCCGTGATTTGAGGATTATCCTCATTGTTGCACAGAAGAATTATGTCCTTAAACCACCGCTAGGTGACAGACCTATTGCAGGAGCTAATGCAGATGTTATGAACGTTTGACAAGATCGATATGATAACTACTTGATAGTTTAGTGCGTCATGATTTTCGGCTTGGAATCGGGGCTTCAAAGACATTTTGAATGCCATAGAACATATGAGATGTTCCAAGAGCTGAAATTGGTATTTCAGACTTATGCCCGTGTTGAGAGGTATGATACCTCTGACAAGTATTTTGCCTACAAGATGGAGGAGAATAGCTCGGCCAGTGAGCATGTACTCAGAATGTCTGGGTACTACAATCGCTTAAATCAAGTGGGAGTTAATATTCTAGATAAGATAGTGATTGACAGAGTTCTCTAGTCACTATCATCAAGGTATTAGAACTTCATGATGAACTATAATATGCAAGGGATGATGAAAACGATTCCCGAGATCTTTGCGATGTTGAAATCTACGAAGGTAGAAATCAAGAAAGAGCATCAAGTGTTGATGGTTAGCAAGACTACTAGTTTCAAGAAAAAAGGGCGAGGGAAAGAAAGGGAACTTCATGAAGAATGACAAACAAGTTGTCGCTCCCACGAAGAAGCCCAAAGCTGGACCCAAGCCAGAAACTGAGTGCTTCTACTGCATAGGAAATTGGTCACTGGAAGTGGAACTGCCCCAAATACTTGGCGGATAAGAAGGATGGCAAAGTGAACAAAGATATATTTGATATACATGTTATTGATGTGTACTTTACTAGTGTTCGTAGTAACCCCAGGGTATTTGATATCGGTTCAGTTGCTAAGATTAGTAACTCGAAACAGGAGTTGTAGAATAAACAGAGACTAGTTAAGGGCGAGGTGACGATGTGTGTTGGAAGTGATTCCAAGGTTGATACGATCACCATCGCACACTCCCTCTACCTTCGGGATTAGTGTTGAACCTAAAAAAATGTTATTTGGTGTTTGCGTTGAGCATGAATATGATTAGACCATGTTTATTGCAATACGGCTATTCATTTAAGTCAGAGAATAATTGTTGTTCTATTTAAATGGATGGTCATACACCCAATGTGAATGGTTTATTGAATCTCGATTGTAGTGATACACATATTCATAATATTGATGCCAAAAGATGCAAAGTTAATAATGATAGTGCAACATACTTGTGGCACTGCCGTTTAGGTCATATTGGTGTAAAACACAGGAAGAAACTCCAAGCGGATGGAATTTTGGAATCACTTGATTATGAATCATCTGATACTTGCGAACCATGTCTCATGGGCAAGATGACTAAAACTCCATTCTTCGGAACAAGAAGCGAGATAATGACTTATTGGAAATAATACATACCGATGTATGAGGTCCGATGAGTGTTGAAGCACGTGGCAGATATCATTATTTTCTGACCTTCACAGATGATTTGAGTAGGTATGGGTATATCTGCTTGATGAAACACAAGTCTGAAACATTTGAAAAGTTCAAAGAATTTCATAGTGAAGTATCATCGTAACAAGAAAATAAAGTTTCTACGATCCGATCGCGGAAGCGAATATTAGAATTACGAGTTTGGCCTTCATTCAAAAGAGTGTGGATTTGTTTCACAACTCACGCCACCTGGAACACCATAGCGTAATGGTGTGTCCAAACGTCGTAACCATACTTTATTGGATATGGTGTGTTCTATGATGTCTCTTACCAATTTACCACTATCATTTCGAGGTTATGCATTAGAGACAGCCACATTCATGTTAAATAGGGCACCATCTAAATCCGTTGAGACGACACCGTATGAACTATGGTTTGGCAAGAAACCTAAGTTGTCTTTTCTTAAAGTTTGGGGTTGCGACACTTATGTCAAAAGGCTGCAGCCTGATAAGCTCAAACCCAAATCGGAGAAGTGTGTCTTCATAGGATACCCTAAGGAAACAATTGGGTACACCTTCTACCACGGATCTGAAGGCAAGATCTTTGTTGCTATGAATGGATCCTTTCTAGAGAAGGAGTTTCTCTCGAAAGAAGTGAGTGGGAGGAAAGTAGAACATTGATGAGGTAATTGTACCTTCTCTCGAATTGGATAGTAGCACGTCCGAGAAATCTATTCCCGTGATGCCTACACCAACTAGAGAGGAAGCTAATGATGATGATCATAAAACTTCAGATCAAGTTACTACTAAACTTCGTAGGTTGACCAGAGCACGATCCACACCAGAGTTGTACGGTAGTCCTGTCCTGGAAGTCATGTTACTAGACCAAGGCGAACCTACGAACTATGAAGAAGCTATGATGAGCCCAGATTCTGACAGATGGCTTGAGGCCATGAAATTCTAGATAGGATCCATGTATGAGAACAAAGTATGGACTTTGGTGGACTTGCCCGATGATCGGCAAGTCATAGAGAATAAATGGATCTTCAAGAAGAAGACAGGCGCTGATGGTAATGTCACCATATAGAAAGCTCGACTTGTTGCGAAAGGTTTCGACAAGTTCAAGGAGTTGACTATGATGAGACCTTCTCACCCGTAGCGATGCTTAAGTCAGTCTGAATCATGTTAGCAATTGACGCATTTTATAATTATGAAATCTAGCAAATGGATGTCAAAACTGCATTCCTTAATGGATTTCTTAAAGAAGAGTTGTATATGATGCAGCCAAAAGGTTTTGTCGATCTTAAAGGTGCTAACAAAGTGTGCAAACTCCAGCGATCCAGCTATGGACTGGTGCAAGCATCTCAGAGTTGGAATATACGCTTTGATGTGGTGATCAAAGCATATGGTTTTGTACAGACTTATGGTGAAGCCTGTATTTACAAGAAAGTGAGTGGGAGCTCTATAGCATTTCTGATATTATATGTGGATGACATATTGTTGATCATAAATGATATAGAATTTCTGGAGAGCATAAAAGGATACTTGAATAAGAATTTTTCAATGAAAGACCTCGGTGAAGTTGCCTATATATTGGGCATCAAGATCTATAGTGATAGATGAAGACGCTTGGTAGGACTTTCACAAAGCACATACCTTGATAAAGTTTTGAAGAAGTTCAAAATGGATCAGTCAAAGAAAGGGTTCTTACTTGTGTTACAAGGTGTGAAGTTGAGTAAGACTCAAAACTCGACCATGGCAGAATATATATAGAGAGAATTAAAGCCATTCCCTATGCCTCAGTCATAGGTTCTTTAAAGTATGCCATGTTGTGTACCAGACATGTTGTGTGCCTTGCCATGAGTTTGGCAAGGGAGTACAATAGTGATCCAGGAGTAGATCACTGGACAGCGGTCAAAATTATCCTTAGGTACCTAAAGAGGACTAAGGAAATGTTTCTCGGTTATGGGGGTGATAAAGAGTTCGTCGTAAAGAATTACGTCGATGCAAACTTTGACACCAATTCGGATGACTCTGAGTCTCGATCTGGATACATATTGAAAGTGGGAGCAATTTGCTAGAGTAGCTCCATGCAGAGCATTCTAGACATAAAAATTTGCAAAATACATACGGATCTGAATGTGACAGACCCGTTGACTAAACTTCTCTCACGGGCAAAACATGATCATACCTTGATACTCTTTGGGTGTTAATCACATGGTGATGTGAACTAGATTATTGACTCTAGTAAACTCTTTGGATGTTGATCACCTGGCGATGTGAACTATGGGTGTTAATCACATGGCGATGTGAACTAGATTATTGAATCTAGTGCAAGTCGCAGACTGATGGAAATATGCCCTAGAGGCAATAATAAAGTTGTTATTATTGTATTTCCTTATTCATGATAAATGTTTCTTATTCATGATAAAGGTTTATTATTCACATCATTCTCATAAACAAATACCGTGTCCCTAGTAAGCCTCCACTAGACTAGCTCGTTTGTCAAAGATGGTTAAGGTTTCCTAACCATGGACATGTGTTGTCATTTGATAACGGGATCACATCATTAGGAGAATGATGTGATGGACAAGACCCATATGTTAGCTTAGCATAATGATCGTTCAGTTATTGCTATTGCTTTCTTCATGTCAAATACATATTCCTCTGACTATGAGATTATGCAACTCCCGGATACCGGAGGAATACCTTGTGTGCTATCAAACGTCACAACGTAACTGGGTGATCATAAAGATGCTCTACAAGTATCTCCGAAGGTGTTTGTTGAGTTGGCACAGATCGAGATTAGGATTTGTCACTTCGAGTATCGGACAGGTATCTCTGGGCCTCTTGGTAATACACATCATAAGCTTGCAAGCAAATGACTAAGGAGTTAGTCACAAGGTGATGTATTATGGAACGAGTAAAGAGACTTTCTGGTAACGAGATTGAACTAGGTATGAAGATACCAACTATCGAATCTCGGGCAAGTAACATACCGATAGACAAAGGGAATTACATGTGTTGTCATAACAGTTCGACCGATAAAGATCTTTGTAGAATATCTAGGAGCCAATATGGGCATCCAGGTTCCGCTATTGGTTATTGACCGGAGAGGTGTCTCGGTCATGTCTACATAGTTCTCGAACCCATAGGGTCCGCACGCTTAACGTTCGTTGACGATATAGTGTTACATGAGTTATATGTTTTGGTGACCAAATGTTGTTCGGAGTCCCGGATGAGATCACGGACATGACGAGAAGTCTCGAAATGGTTGAGAGGTAAAGATTGATATATAGGACGATGGTATTTGCACACCGGAAGTGTTTCGGGACATACCGGGAAGGAATCAGGTCACCAGAAGGGGTTCCGGGCACCCCCCCGGCAAGATATGGCCCAAAGGAGGGGACAGACCAGCCCCCTCCCTTGTTTGGCCATCCCTAGGGAAGGAAAAAGGGGGAGGGCTAGCCCCACCTGCCTTTCCCTCTCATGGGAGAAAGGAAAGGAGGGGCGCCACCCTCCGCTGCCTTTCCCCGCACTTCAAATAAGGAAAGTGGGGGCGCGGTTTGGTAGAGACCCCAAGTAGGATTCCTCCTACTTGTGTGCCTCCTTTGGCTGCTCCTCCCTCCCACCCACCTATATATATAATATATATGTGGGACGGGGGCGCCTAGCACAACATAAATCAATTGTTAGCCGTGTGCGCCGCCCCCCTCCACCGTTTACACCCTCGGTCATATTTCCGTAGTGCTTAGGCGAAGCCCTGCGGAGATCACTTCACCATCACCGTCACCACGCAGTCGTGCTGACGGAACTCATCTACTACCTCGACATCTTGCTGGATCAAGAAGGCGAGGTACGTCACCGAGCTGAACATGTGTAGAACGCGGAGGTGTCGTGCGTTCGGTACTTGATCGGTTGAAGCGCGAAGAAGTTCGACTACATCAACCGCGTTGTAAAACGCTTCCGCTCACGGTCTACGAGGGTACGTAGACACACTCTTCCCCTCATTGCTATGCATCTCCATGGATAGATCATTCCGTGTGCGTAGATTTTTTTTTGTTTTCCATGCAACGATTCCCAACACAAAGAAATTATGCTACTACTGAAAAAGAATTTTTAGCAGTTGTGTTTGCTTGTGACAAATTCAGATCTTACATTGTTGATTCTAAAGTTATTGTTCACACCGATCATGCTGCTATTAAATATCTTATGGAAAAGGAGGCTAAACCTAGTCTCATTAGGTGGGTTCTCCTACTACAAGAATTTGATTTACATATCACTGATAGAAAAAGAGCTGAGAACCCCATAGCTGATAACTTGTCTAGGTTAGAGAATATCCTTGATGACCCACTACCTATTGATGATAGATTCCCTTATGAACAACTAGCTGCAATAGATGTTTCTCATAACACTCCTTGGTATGCTGACTATGCTAATTATATTGTTGCTAAATACATACCACCTAGTTCCACATACCAACAAAAGAAAAAGTTCTTCTATGATTTAAGACATTACTTTTGGGATGACCCACATCTTTATAAAGAAGGAGTAGATGGTATTATTAGACATTGTGTACCTGAGCATGAACAGGAACAAATCCTACAAAAATGTCACTCCGAAGCTTATGGAGGGCATCATGCGGGAGATAGAACTGCTCACAAAGTATTGCAATCCGGTTTTTATTGGCCTACTCTCTTCAAGGATGCCCGTAAGTTTGTTTTATCTTGTGATGAATGTCAAAGAATTGGTAATATTGGTAAGCATCAAGAAATGCCTATGAATTACTCACTTGGTGTTGAACCATTCGACGTTCGGGGTTTTGATTATATGGGACATTTTCCTTCCTCTAATGGGTATACACATATTTTGGTTGCTGTTGATTACGTTACTAAATGGGTAGAAGCTATTCCAACTAGTAGTGTTGATCATAACACTTTCATTAAAATGCTTAAAGAAGTTATTTCCCTAAGATTTGGAGTCCCTAGATATTTAATGACTGATGGTGGTTCACACTTTATTCATGGTGCTTTCCGTAAAATGCTTGCTAAATACGATGTTAACCATAGAATTGCATCACCCTATCATCCTCAATCTAGTGGTCAAGTTGAACTTAGCAATAGAGAAATAAAACTAATACTAAAAAAATGTTAATAGGCCCCGAAAGAATTGGTCTAAGAAATTAGATGATGCACTTTGGGCCTACCGAACAGCTTATAAAAATCCTATGGGTATGTCTGCCTACAAAATGGTCTATGGAAAAGCTTGTCATTTGCCTCTTGAGTTAGAACATAAAGCATATTGGGAAATTAAAGAACTCAACTATGATTTCAAACTTGCCGGTGAAAAGAGGTTATTTGATATTGGCTCACTAGATGAATGGAGAACCCAAGCTTATGAAAATGCCAAGTTGTTTAAAGAAAAAGTTAAAAGATGGCATGACAAAAGAATCCAAAAGAGATAATTCAAAGTTGGAGAATATGTTCTATTGTACAACTCTCATTTCAGGTTCTTTGCAGGGAAACTTCTCTCTAAATGGGGAGGACCATATATCATCGAAGAGGTTTACCACTATGGAGCTATCAAAATAAATAATGCCGAAGGTACTAACCCGAAGGTGGTCAATGGGCAAAGAATTAAACACTATATCTCAGGTACGCCTATTAATGTTGAAAGCAATATTATTCAAACTATGACACTTGAGGAACACATAAAGGAGACCTTCTGGAACACTCCAAAATAATTAAAAAAGAGGAGGTACGTGATACGGTAAGTAAACGGACTCCGAAAAATCTGAAAAAATATTTTCTGTCAGTTTTGGAATATATTAAGAATTAGGGAAATAAGAAACAACCAGGAAGGCACCCGAGGAGGGCACAAGACACCAGGGCACGCCAGGGGCCCTAGCGCGCCCAGGTGGGTTGTGCCCACCTCGGGAACCTTCCCGACTCTGTTTTCCTCATGTTTGCTTGTTCCCCAAGATAAAAAAATCTTTATATACCCCCCGAACGTATTGGTTACCTTATAGCAGAGAAACCTTTTGTTCTTCTTTCTTGCTTTTTTCTGATAGATCTAGATCGCCATGGCCGCTTCGAGCTCCTCCAAGGACAAGTTCTTCGAGAACGTCATCAACTCGTATTTGCGGGAGGTGATGCAGCACCCTCAAGCCATTGAGATGCGTGAGGGGGTGCTCCATATCCGAGACGTCCAGTGTCCCAAGGAGAAGGGGACCGTGGAGGCCAGGCTCGAAGCTATGGAGCAGGAGGTCTTCAAGTGCAAGGGGATGGTGGAACGTGGACTCAATGCCAATCACCTCATGATCGCGGATTACACCCGTGATCTCAAGGTGGATGGCAAATCCATGAAGGACATCGTCTTCACCTTCAACGAGCAAATCAACTTTCTATAAAGCCAAATCTATGATGTCCAAAACCAAGTCTTTGAATATGAGGCAAGGTTTAAAGGTATGAGTTTGGCTGCTAGTTGCAGGACTTGCGAGACTCGTTCCTCCTTCCATGATGGTGAGCCAGTGCCATGGAAACCGGAAGATAAGATCGCTACCCCATCATCACCACCACCTTCTTCATCACCAAAGGAGACTTGAGTTCATGGTATGGACACTCCCCTTGGCTTGTGCCAAGCTTGGGGGAGGTGTCCCGGTATCGTATCACCACCACTATCTTTGCTTTTATCTATTTTAGTTCGGTCTTTAGTTTCTTTTGATTTAGTTGAATAAAAGTTTAGTTCGATCCTTTCTTTTTATGTGTTTGCTTAGTGATCTATCTATCGATGTAATCATGTTCGAGATATATAATAAAGAGTAGTTTGAGTTTTGTTTCTTTACTTTAATGTTTCAATAAAAAGAAAGGAAAATAAATGAGTAAGATCATATGCTAAGCTTATGGTAAGTAATGACATCACATAAGCAAAAGTATAAGTGGTAAAATTTGTTGGAGATTGACAAATATAGCATTGGTCAATGATGCAACTCATGAAAGAATTAATAAGGGAAGAGAAGATTCACATGCAAATACACTATCTTGGACATCTTTTATGATTATGAGTCCCCTTCTGTGTCAAAATAGTTGACGTTGGACAAGGAAGACAACGTAATTATTTATGTTTGTTCATATTCACATAGAAGTTATATTGTCATAGATCCTTCAACATGTGGTGCTTGCTCAATATCTTTTCTAGCAAAAAATTCTACACTAAGTAGATATACTACTTGTGCATCCAAAGCCCTTAACCCAAATCTTATTTTGAGAGTCCACCATACCTACCTATGGATTGAGTAGGATCCTTCAAGTAAGTTGTCATCGGTGCAATAAGGCAATAAAAATTGCTTCTAAAAGTGTTGGATCATTTAGTGTAAGAGAAAATTGAGCGTTGTACGAACTTGTGATGGCAAAGAATAAAAGCGACAGACTGCATAATAAAGGTTGCTATCATAAGGGGCAATATAACGTGATCTTCTTTTGCATTAAGATATTTGGCATACAAACAAATAAGCGCATGACAACCTCTGCTTCCCTCTGCGAATGGCCTATCTTTTACTTTTATGCATTTATTTTTATCTAAGAGTCGAAGTATTCTTCCCTACTCGTTTTAAATTTTCTATTTTTGCAAGCACCATGTGGTGAGGAAAGATCTAGGCACATATATCCAGTTGGATATGAGTAGGCATGAGTTATTATTGTTGACATCACCCTTGAGGTGAATACGTTGGAAGGCGAAACTATAAGCCCCTATTTTTCTATGTGTCCGGTTGAAATTTTTTGTTCATGGGTACGCTGTGAGTGTTAGCAATTATAGAAGATTAAATGATGCTTGAGTATGTGGACTTGCCTCAAGGCTCCGACACGTGACCCTTCTTGAAAATATGATGAATTGTAGTTGCAAAGTGGCTGAGAACATAGTTTGTTGGTTTTCAATAAGGTTTATGCTTTATACTTCATTGTTGTGATGAATTGTTACTTGTTCATGAGAAGTTATATGATAGAAGTTATGTGATAAAAGTTTTTTGATAAAGTTCATGTTAAATTTCCTTGCTGTTATAATAATATGCATGATGCTTCTATGTCCGTATTTTGTTTTTATCGACACCTCTCTCTCTAAGCATGTGGACATGTTTTTCCATTTTGGTTTTCTCTTGAGGACAAGCGAGGTCTAAACGTGTGGAGGTTGATACGTCCATTCTGCATCATGTTTTCCTGCTGTTATTTATAATGTTTTTACGCATAATGATGCTTTTGGGACTGCTTCTAATGCCTTTCCTCTCATAATTTTACAAGGTTTACACAAAGAGGGAGAATACCGGCAGCTGGAATTCTGGACCTGAAAAAGCACGTCAAAGCTACCAATTCTGCACAACTCCAAATAAGCTGAAACTTCACGGAGATTTGTTATGGATTATTTAAGAATTATTGGAGCAAATAACTACCAAAGGGGGCCCACCCACCTGGGCGCGCCAGGGAGCCCAGGCGCGCCCTGGTGGGTTGTGCCCTCCTCGGCCCACCTCCGGTGCCCCTCTTCTGGTATATAAGTCATTTTGACCTAGAAAAAAATAAGGAGAGGACTTTCGGGACGCAGCGCCGCCTCTCGAGGCGAAACTTGGGCAGGAGCACTTTTGCCCTCCGGCGGAGCAATTCCGTCGGGGGAACTTCCCTCCCGGAGGGGGAAATCATCGTCATCGTCATCACCAACAACTCTCCCATCTTTGGGAGGGCCATCTCCATCAACATCTTCAACAGCACCATCTCCTCTCAAACCCCAGTTCATCTCTTATGTTTAATCTTTGTACCGAAACCTCGGATTGGTACTGAACTGCTCGGGAGATCCATAGAGGATCCGCCCCTCTAGCACAGGCCGTCGCCCCACCAAACGCCGACGAGAACGAGGTGATTAGGGGTTGTTTTCACAAAGACTTCGGTGTCGCCGCCGAAGGACAGGGTAGACCCTAGGGAAACCCTAGGGGGGAAACGAAGCTATCTCTAATCTTTTTTGTGTCCCATGTTCTTCCTTGTCATTTACTCCTGAAAAAGTGCATGCATTCTATATTCTGCCTGCTTGCCACGTTCTTTCAATGTGTGGCACTAGGCTAGCACTACACACACTACACGACGTGCAATCTGAAAACGCAAACTGTGGCCACGCGCTACACTGTTCATAAAAGCTCACCTACAAAAGAGGTTCCTTGCTAGTAGAGTAGTAGTACGTGCTAAGGGAGCGACTGACGTATTTCTGTTTCTCTCTCTCTGAAGACAGCTGCAATAGTCAGTGCATGCACTGTTTCTTCTCTGTTGATCACTGCCAAACAGTACCCAATCAGCAGCGAATAGTGCTGATGTGGCGGCAGGTGCCACGTCGCCCACTCCATTCCGTTTTAGCGCCTGATTCCGGTTATGTCCGGGCTGACGCCGTGGGTTGTGGGCCTCCTCTGGCTGGGGCGGCAGGTGCCACGTGTCGACTGCCGGTGTAGCTGGTTTCTTTTGTTAATATGGTGAGTAGGCGGTCCTTTCGGTCAATAAAAAAACGTATGTGATCTTTTCTGACAAAAATTCGGTGATGCCAACCTACACAAAGACTATCCATCTTGAGCAGAAAGAGGCGATAGCGCTTAGGCAACAGGAGCGAGTTGACAAGGCCTAGCGGTGGCGGCATGACCCCTGTAAAATGCTAGAGGCCATGCAAACAGAACAAACATTTCAGTTTCAGTGCTAATGACAAAACTAAGTAAACTTTTCGCTTAAAATCAGAACAAGTGATGATCCATATGAGAGCAAGAAAACTTTTCACATAAATTCAGAACAGGGATCCATATATGAATCGGTTTAGAATTCAAAGATCAAGAAACCGTAGTGCTAAAGAGTATATGTGCAGATTCAACTGTGTAGTCAGACAGTCTGCCTTCCCCTCTAGATAAAGATCGGAAAGCTTGCTGCATAATTCGTGCAATGGTGGGATCAGCACTTGAGACGGTGGCTACTACTCCCTTCGTCCCAAAATTCTTGTCTTAGATTTGTCTAGATACGGATGTATCACTAAGATTGGCTACCCGTACGACAAATTCGGGACAGAAATAAGATGGCCATTTCTGCATCATTACAAGACGGGACCTATTACGTACTACCTGGTAATACAGGGTACGTTAGTTGTAGGCGCACAAGAGCGGCAGCCAATAAGAAAAGGAATGCCACGAAAATGTACTTCCAGTTCAGGAGTGTTGGCTCAATAGAACGCACGGTCTCAAGAGTGCAAGATTCATCATCAAGCACAGCAGTAATCCCAGCTTCCTTCTCTCCCATAAGAGCATCAGCCTTCACCTAACCATACAAGAAATATCTCAGCTTTTGCCCTTCTTTTCTGGCAAGGGTACAGGTATCACAGTTTGAGGCTACGTGATGCATACAAAGGCTCGACATATTGGTCATATTAGCCAAATATTCAAAGAGTAAAAAGGTCTAAAGACTCGGAGCCAGGGATAGGAAGTTCAGGGTTTGAGTCATTTCCTACAACAAATGCCTACTCATGATGCCAACAAGGCAACAATTGTCCATATCATGATATCAACAGAAGTGGGAAAGCCAAGAAATTTGTTGCTTCTATGTTTTTCATGACAAAAGCAAGACATTCGAAGAACTGACCTTTGTCTGTATTGATGAAGAATCCAGAAGTACTTCCTCTGTTACACCAGTCGGCCCGAGTTCACCTTCATTAGCAGTAACTTTTTTGCTCAACAAGGTGCCTTCATTGTCATTCTCTTTGCATTTTTGAGTCAACATCCTGTTCTTCCTTGTTAGCGTGACAATCTGTAAAGAACAGACATCAGAGAGCTGGTTCAAAGTACACTAATTAAACATCAGAGCAAGCCAAACTGTAAGTAGGTTAATATCGAGGAACAATTCCCAAAGAACAATGTTGATAAACGTTAGGTCCATTGCGATGTCTGATGCCAGGGAAGACTACACAAAGGGATGGGAAAGCCACACGAAAACCTTGTAGTTGTAGAGTTACAAGCTATAAAAAGAAGATACTATATAATATACTTTATGCCACGGACATGCTTGCATAAACAGATGCCAGCCAAAATTGTAAATAGGTTATAACTCTATAGAGGGAAAACAGATGATTCCCTTAAAAAATGAGCCCGAATGGTTACAGACATTTTTTTTAAAACATGTAAGATATGTTATACTCCCTCCGTCCCAAAATAAGTGTCTCAACTCTAGTACAACTTTGTACTAAAGTTAGTACAAAGTTGAGACACTTATTTTGGGACAGAGGGAGTATCAAGTAAATGATGTCAACATAGAGTTGGGACATGCATCATAAATGCATAATGTTCGTCCTTGTATAAACCCCTTTCTTGGATTTTAGTTAATGATTTTACCCTTCAAGAAGTGCTCATCATATCATGTTCTCTTTACCAAGTCAAAGCATTGGACACATTTGTATCCTTGTAATCGAACACGTGCTTCGTGATCAACCATGTAGTTTTTCAGCTGCTTGAGATGAACTACCACAATAATTACTGCTGTATGCTGGCAAAGCAATGTTTCAGTCCACGCATGATATCTTGATTCGACACCAAACTAGTGCTTATTCTGTACAATGCCATACAGCAAAATTCATATACAGAAAGCACATATCTTTTTGCGGACATGTATATTCACAACATTTAAAGTACATGCATGCACATTAAAAGAGAATAGTAGAAGTAAACTTTCCATAATAACAACGTGCATACCTGCAGATGAAGGCGTTCTCTTTCCAATGCAAGTTTTGCAACCAAGTCAGTGATGGTCTTAGTTTTAATACCAATATCTTTTGCAGTGGACAGCTTTAGTTGGTTAGCTTGGCATAACGAGTTCTCTAGACCTCCTACTCGACCTCTCAGAAATGATATCTCTTCACTAAGCTTGAAGCTAGTATCTCTCAACAATGTACATTTTGATTCAGCGCTCTCAGCCCTGGTTTCAGCTTTCAAATACTTATCCTTCAGATCTTCAATCACATGTTGCATATCAGAGATTGAAGACTTTAGCATGCTCTGATGTTCACTAATAGCCTCAACTGATGCCATTGTATGCTCTAACTGAGCTTCTGTCTCCATGAGATCCATTTCCAATAAGCCTGCCTTATCTGACCCCCGAGTCTTCATATGATTTAGCTCTCCATTAAGTTGTACGTTAGTGCGAGTGAGCTCTGCACACCTTGCTTCAGCCTTTTGTGTTCTACTTTCTGCTTTGGAAACAGCATCTTTAATATCATTGATTATATTGCTAAATGTGCTTATCTCAGATGGTGACATATTCTGCTCTTTTTCATTTCCTTCTGTCGATACTGTTATGAACTGCAATTGGGAGCAAGATTCCCTCAGCCACTCCTCCAGTTTCTGAACCTTATGCTGTAAAGCGAAGAACTCAGGGGTCGACAGCCTTTGACTCTGCATGCAATCCTGGCTGGCATTCTTCTCACCGCCATATTGCATCATCTCCAGTGAGCCATTCAAAGCATTTAAATGCACCAAGCTTTGCTCTAGCTTTGCTTTAAGATCACTTTCCCTACAACCTGATGCACTTAGTTGGTACTGCATGGTATTAATTCTGTTAACAAGTTCCTTTGACGTTACAAGAAACAACTCGGAAGCATTTTCTGCTGCAAACATTCTTTCAGAAATCGCTTCAACTGATTCCTCCAAGAAATACGACCCATGTTCAACATGATGCAGCTTCATTTTCAGCTCTTACACGAGAACCCCCAAATCACTTAGCTTCTTTTCAAGATCTAATTCATTTGCTATCGACTGTTCTAACATCTGAAGAACATTCCTTTGGCCCTCAGCCTGGATAGTCGTGTGAGATGAAACGTGCCCATTTTCATACGCATCACCTTCACTATTTCCTGTAAAAATGCAATGGTCAGGATATGGATACAGTCAACACTGACACTAATATGGCCTAAAATGCTTGAACATACCAGCTTTTCGGTGGGAAGGGTCTAGGGCTTTTTCAAAGTTTGCAAACTCTCTTCTAATTGTGGCTATCACCTCCTGCATCTGCTTCAAGGAGTCCATGGCAGCATGCAGCTTACGCTTCAACCAGCCCTCTGATTCTTCCCCGTTAAGCTTCTTTTCGATATTTCCAATATCAATTTGAATATAACTGACTAACCTCTCCAACTCCCTGACTTCTGCATCTAGAATCCCGTACAAGAGGTCAAATTCGAAAGCATTCTCGAGCGACTCAGTCGAAAGTGACCCAGGGTCCAGCATGAGAGGTTCAATATCATTTGCTCGGTCAGCTACCTCCATCACCAGCATCTCTAAATTCAGTAACTTCTCAGAGCCAAAGTGAATTTTGAGGTCCACCCTAGACATGACATCGGCTGCGTTTCCAGCTCCATTTGATCCATCTCCGTGCGGCAGAACATTTTCTTGGAAACAGTAATCGTCCTGAGTGCTCTGAAAGTCCATGATCCCTCTTCTCTACGCCTCCTGCAAAAACATATGGGTTCATCTCATGTAAAGAAAAAAATATATAAATAAGACTTTCATTTCTTCAAATATTTGAGGGAACTAGGATAGAAGCAAGGCAAGCAAAGCCACAACTTCACCACGGCGCATCAACTCCCCAATGGACTGCCGAAATTTTTCTGTAGACTAAAATGAGCTGATTACAGGTTACACGTTGTGCCTTGGGCCAGCTGGCTAGGTCCATAACAAAACTGGTCCGGCTTGGCTCTTTAGCTTATAGTAGTAGAAAAAACTTGGTTCCGGAAACAAGTAGTAAATGGTACTCCCTCCATTCACAAATATAAGATGTTTTGGATATTTCAATATGGACTACATACAGACCGAAATGAGTGAACAAACACACTAAAATGTGTCTATAACTCTATATGCATCTGATTCAGAAAAAGTTAGAACATCTTAGTATTTGTGAACGGAGGAAGTATCAAGTAAATATGCCTTAATTTTGAATAAATCTCGATAAAATTTGTCTGGGGCCGATCTTATCAACCTACACACACCTGTATAGAGTACACTGACACTCGGTCCGAATCGTGGACATACGTGCATATCCCTACCTGACTCCTGGCTGGGTTTGGATATGCCTATCTGAATCACAATCACGCGAGAAGCTCGGTGCGAGAAGGACCCCGCGGAGGCCAACCGGCGCACCGGATGATTTGGCGAGGACTGGGCAGTGGGCATACACACGGACACATGGCGCGGTGGCGTCGAGCGCGAGAGAGGTCGGGGGGTGAGGGGACGGGAGGGGGAGATACCTTCTGCTGCACGCGTGGGGAGGGGAGGACGAGCGGGTCGGTGTCGTCGGCGTCACCGTGGAGGTCCCGCGGCGGCCGTTGATGCGGCGTCGCGATCCCCGGAGGAGGAATGGAATGGAACGGAGGATTTGTTGCGAACGGAATGGGAGGGGGAGGGTTTACCGTTTTCGCTGATTCGTCGGGTGCGGGTGCGGCCGTGTGGCGCCGTGGGAAGAGGAACGTTGGAGAGTGGGGCGTGGCACGACGGGGTGATGTGGCGAGGACGTGGCCCGCGTGGATTGGACTGGATGAACTTGATCAATTTGATGACTTTTGGATAAACTTGATCGATTTGATACTTTTGGATAAAGCATATGCATGTTTAATACAGTACGTATGAATTGTTCGACTGGATGAACTATATCTATATTTGTAGTTGATTTGTTGCATAAGGTTCATTTGAATCATTCAAATGATTGATGAAATCTCGTGCAGTTGTTGAAATGTGTGCCATAAAGGATGGACAAATTAGTCGGAAAAATCAGGAGTTAAATATAGAGGCTCGGCTAGGTATTTTTAACTTCTCATATTTGAGGAGTTAGAATTTAATGTCATTGCAAGATTCAACCATCCCAAAATATGCATATTTGGAGAAGCCTGATTTGAACGCCATTTGGAGAGTCAAAGTGGAAGGAAAAATCAAGTTCTTTGCATGGCTTCTGGCGCAGAATAGACTGCCAATTGCTGATTGTCTTCGTGCGTGTGGCTGCGAACACAATGACACTTGCTCCCTCTGTGACCAATCCATTGAAACCGCTGCTCACCTGATTTGCACCTGCCCCTTTGCAAAGAAAGTTTGGCATAAGCTCACCATTACACTACCCAATATACAGCTACAAAGCTCTCTGCCGTTTACATCTACCTCTGCCTGGTGGAGATGCTTTGCCCATGGACAGATGAGCAAGGCTGCTGCAACAATCTACTTTGCCTGGAATATTTGGAATGAGAGAAACTGAAGAATCTTTCAGAACCTTTCGTCAACTGCTGACATGGTGGCTTGCTTAATTCGGTCAGACTTAACATACTTACAAGTGGCCTCTTCAAGGCACTTAATTATGTAATCTGCTGTTTTTTATGTTGCTAATCGGCCTGAGGCCATCTGACTCTTCTTTTGGCCTGAGGCCATCTGACTTTTCTTTTGTAAATCCTTAATCTATAATGCAAAGGCAGAGCACCTGCCATTAGCCCTTAAAAAAATATGCATATCAAATTCATGTCTCCTGATCGGCCAAGGCTTCAAGAACGATGGTGGCATCCTTCATGTGTCCTTTAAACTATCTAGGACATGTTGTAGGGCAATTCTTTCACTTCCAATGCATACAATCAATTGCCAAGCATACCTGGAAACTCACGTGATTTGTTTATCTCCAAGTCATTGAGTGTCCTGAGCATTGAGTTCTTCCAAATATTTCGACTCGGACACTTGAATCACCACCTTTGCAAATTTCTTGATACAAAAGATTAAGGTCCTCTCCCATTGCCAAAGTTATCATCAAAGAAATCTGTTGGAACACCATATTTCATCATGCATAATGCCGTTATCACCTTTCGGATGGTGCTACGTCCAAGATCTCCGGAGCAATTTCTCCTCTGCTCAAATAACCGATCATGCTGCTTCATGTAGTTGCAATGTGAAGGAACAAATCCGGAGACATCCTAAACCGACATCAAAAGTATCGCTCTGGATACACCAGATTGGGACCGAAATAGTTGAGCACCAGTCTGTTGTGCCCATCTTTCCTCAACCTACGAATCACCTCTCTGCCGACAACAGAACCACCATGCCTAGTCTCTTGTTCTTACGCATGTACATCATCATAATCAAAGCAAAGTCCTCGTCTTCGTCCATGTCATATTCTTCTTCAGAGAGGAATCATCCCACGGAAAGGATATGAACGAACTCATCTACAACACAACACTTTCAATTACAACCTACTCCTATATTGCAAAAAGAAAAAGAAAAACAAGTAACGTGTTTCTTTTACCTGAGGATTTTTGTCGAACACCTAGTGCGCAAGGAGGAGAAATCCGACCGGCTGCTTGTCAGGGCCAGTTGGTCGCCGCACCGGCTACAAGTGGACTCGGGGTGGTCTTCTCGGCGTCTCCACCCTCGCAGCGTCGTCTGAAAGCCAAAAGCTCCAAAGGAAAAGCGGTTCGGCTCGGCTATGGTGGTGCCACGGTGGTAAGGGTGGCGGAAGGGCTGTGAATGGCTGGAATCAACGCAATTCGAGGCAAACAGCAGATCCTAAATCGGCGAGTCTGTTGCGGCCATCTAGTGGGATTTGACGGCTAGGCGGCCAGGGAAGGGCATTGGGCCAGCAGCGATGGCGTCAAACGGCGAGATCTCGCCAGCTACGATCGCGGGGAGAGGCGGCAAGAAACTTTCAGGTGGCAGTTGGGTTGCGCACGGCAGCCGGTTGGACTGCTGCAAATGTGCTGTACTTTGAGGGCAAAAATATGGAGCTGCACTAAAAATTTGCATTGCGATTTGAAGATACATCAGCTATTTTGGATCCATACGCCCTAAAAAACAGTTATTTGGGCACTTGCCCTATTATACAGCATCCGTTAAATAGATGCTCTAAGGACATCTATAATGGTAGACGCTTGTGGAGGCGCTAATGGAGAAAATAAATAAATTATATATAATTAGAAAACGCCTAAGCGCCTGAGGTTACAACAACAGGTGCTAATTCTACGGGCTAAATTAAACTAGTCGGGCGCTTCGCATGGGAAGAAAATCAGTCAAGCGCTCGCTGCCAGGTCTTGCGCTGATGCTACGTCTGGCGCTGGGATTCAGGGCGTCAACTGCCAATTAGCCAGGTTTCTAATCCTGGCGCCTGTGCTAAGCGCCGGGCGTTGGAGATGGACGCATACCGCTAGTGCATGCTCTATCCAGAAAACGGTTCGTGCTTTTATAAACAGGCCATAAAAATCCAAAAAACATTTGGACCTCATAAGTCATACCACAATGCTACGCAAATCATCAACTGAGGGGCACACAGCATTGCAGCAAGTTGCAACCTTCAAATTTGAGACTCGTGAAAGGGTTACACCAACAGTGGATGCTGCCAATAACATCCAACAAATATACCATTTCCCATGCCGAATTACAGCAGATTCCACGGGGAATAACAACACACACAGACAACGTTGACAACATTCTGGACCAGTACCAGTACACTCTCCGGGAAAAAGAGAACTCTTCCACACACACAAAAATTTCAAACCAAAATAGACAGATTCTCCACAAAGTTCATGTTTCTACTATATGATTTGATTTGGCGACCTTCTCTTTCCCATCCCACCATCAACCTACACATGGACGAACCAGGAACCAGCTTCATGGACACATGACACCAAGAGACTCATCATCCTCTGACAAAAAAACCTGGGAACCAAGCAAATGCCTTAGAATGGCGCCATTTCACTCCTGAAATTTGTTTTTTACAGAGAATGAAGGTTAGAGAACCAAAAATTATGTCTGCGTATAAAATCAAACAATCAAATCACATGTCCACAACACAAGCGGATATAAACAATTCAAACGGGAACTGTTCTGGAGTAAATGACACATCAGGTTATTCCAAACAAGGCACCGCAAAAACAAGAGATGGTTGGAACAAATAAGTGATCAACAAACTAGATCAAATCATAACATTCAACAGCTTTTTGATGTTCCAGGTTCCAGCCAAACCATATCCCCACAACCATGCTTATGTGTAGCCAAAATTACAACAAATTTTCTGCTATAAAAGAATTGGTATTATGAAGTCTGGGGGCTTCTGTAAGCTTGAAAAACTGACGCATTACACCTTCACAAATTTCAACGTTGCTTCTGACTAAGCTATAGGTTTCTGTTGCTCTAGCCTAGCAAAAGGAATGATATTGTGTTCTACCCTACAGGTTTCTGTTGTTCTAGCCTAGAAATGGAATGATAGTATGTTCTACCCTACAAGTTTCTCTTGTTCTAGCCTAACAGAAGGAATTATATTATTCTACCCTACAGGTTTAGAAAGTAAACAGAGCACAAGCCAACAAGCATAAGCAGCTAGTCAAGCAATAGAAGATTAGATGGAACATATCAACCAGAGCATAAGTCACAATACCAAAACAGAAATTGGATGCCAACAATAGGCAGAAAATATTACAAGTTTTTCCCAATTACTGTGCATAATTCTATAGGTAATGAATGGGCTCAACAAGACATGACAGTGTATTCTTCACATGCTCTGCAAGATTGTAGCCAAGGAAAAGAACAAGCAAGCTTGGCAAGGTAAAGAAGATAGCAGAGAGAATATCAGGACAACAAGAAAGGCAAATATGCAAGGCTTCCATGGTCCAATTCCAACTTGAAATGTGGCATAGAGTATCTGGCTTTTGACTGCGTTGGTCACGGGAGGGTGTTGCAAGAGCCGAATTTTTCCCAACCAGTATTGGGAAATCTCTACTCCTAGAAAATTTTGAGTTGGTGGTGATGGTGTGTCTGCCATCTACGATTTTGAACCGTTGGATTTTCATCGAACGCATGCAAAGACAAGGCACGGCATTTTTGCAAAAACACGCCCGCCACTCCGGCAATTTTTCTACATAACTCCTTTCCCGTCCAACTCTGTATCCATCGACACCTAGAACCTTCTCGGTCGCCGTCCCTTCCCGCCGGCCACCTGAGCACCGATGTCCCCTCCATCTGGCCACAACCCGCTTCTCACCGCCGCCTACAACACCCCCGTTCTTCTGCGCTTCCGGCCCCGCGCCATCCAAATCCTACCTCGGTCGCCCCGAGCTCAAGCACAGGAAGCTGCCGAACCTATGCGTGAGAATGAGATACTTGATTTTTTTGCCTCCGTTTAGGAGGATGGCAAGCTCCCTGATCTGCTGGAAGTCGTCTGAATCCCAGTGTAAGTTCATCCGGCAGCTATCTAGAGTTTGTCCATAGGTCGCCACCGCCACTGCATGCAAGGTGCTCGACACCTAGCCTGGCCGCCATGTACGAGGATACACATCTCATGGATCGAGTGGAGGTGGCCCCAAATCCGAGCATTAGCTCGTCCAGCTGCTGCCCCGAGCTAGCTTACATGCCGCTACTACTGCTCTGATTAGGAGCCACCCATGTGGTCGGATCAACAACCCAGTCGTCAACCGCCCTCCTGGTATTGTCTTAATGCAAGTAAATTTGTGTGTTCTTGCTGAGCTCAGATATAGCAGTTCATTTTTCGCTCTGAATATGTGTACATAGATCAGTATTGTTCTCTGAATTTTGTGTAGTGTACAGAGCAGCAACCACAAAAACAATTGATAATGTGCAATTAGCAGTTTATTATGCCTTAAAAGACAATATATTTTTGTTCCAAATCTGATATTTGTTTGTCCTCTTCCATAGCAGACATGACGTAAGTCCATTTGTTTGTGCAAGTGCCATTTAGTTCAAATGTTTAAAAATTATATGGTTCAAAATTTGGATCTACGAATTCTTTACTAGCTCGTAAGAAATACATACGATTTATTGGACTACTTGCGTCCAGAACTCTAGGTACATAAAGCTTTTTTCGATGGTCATGGGCTGTGCATTGTGGTTATTACTCGGTTCATGGATCATGGAGTGTGACAATTTGTGATTTTTTTTATCAAAGTGTTTATTCAAGCTATTTATTGTTAAGTTTCAGAAATTAGCAAGTATTCAGTGATGTTCTGTAACATTTGTTAATTGAAAATCCAGGAGTATTTTAAACTTTGCATCTTTTAAATTTCAATGTAGGACAACTGACCCAAATCCATAAGCCGTTCCCAACATAACTCTATAAATACCCCCAATTTATTTTCACTGCGACTTATCTAGAGCTTAAGTAGGCAGATGGCTTATGCACACGCCTAAGCCGGTCAAAACCCGCCCTAAACATTCTAGCCTGAATATCCTCCTAAGAATATCTCCACCTCCCCGCAAAAAAAAAAGAATATCTCCACCTATTTGCAGTTGCAGAAATTGGAATACTAAGATAGCACAAAACTAATAAAAGATTTTTGTTACACATAAAGTACAAAACCAGAAGTTGCTGGTGTGCCACGTCATTGTATGGTTCTATAAAATGTATGGCAGTCTCATTTGATATGTACATCTCGATCTCTTACTGTACATTCCATATAAAGTGTATTGCAAGTGTTGTCCATTCTTTGTTACCTTGACTAAGTGTATTGCAAATGTTTGTATGTCCCCTCAGCATAGGATAGAGCGAGCAATGAGAAGTCAGTTAGGGAGCACAACAATTCTTCTTGCAAGCTGAAGAGGGAGAAGAAAACGGTTTGGATTGTGCTCATTGTGTACCGATCAACAATATAACATCACTTTGATCAATTTCTCGGTACATATTTTGGTGTTTCTCAACACGCAGGCTTTTGGCTATAATTAAGTAAACAATGTCCCCCTTGATATTTTATGATCCCGTAGCGTAGCACGGGCATCTTACTAGTAAGTTTCTAAGGAGTCATGGTAAGAGAAGTACTCCATTTTACTATGGCAGCTGAAGAAAGATGAACACCTATTGTAGAAAAATTCTTCCAGCAAGCAATTGGATTGCTCTTCCTAATTAAGCAATAACTGCAGCATTCTTTTCATGACAGCGAGTTTTTTTTAAGATCTTATCAGATACTTCAGAAACTAGGGCGTGTCTATTGTTGGTGTAGCATGAATTAACGAAGCATGTATAAGTTAAATAGTCAACAGCTCAATACCCATCGAAAACCCTTCTCAGGAAAAGTTTTGCATACTCCTCCTGATCCCTTAAAATCTATCCTTAGCATCACCACACACATGGAGATTCTACTTAACACCAATACTTATACCACAAATAGTCAGACAGAACTATCTGACACATAAATCTATCTATCTGATATTTCATCTGGAGATAGGTGCATTACATTACTACTTTTCTGTCCCAAAAAAATGAAATGAATAACATTTACTAAAGGCACGCATCTGAACACATTTTTGTTTGTTTGGAAAGAAGCATCTGAACATATATGAACGAATGATTATCATATTATCTTACTGCGGGAAATCCAGTTAGACCATGCATTGTTGTGTTTCAGCTAGCTTAAAGAGCAAATAGCAAATAGTAAAAGGCACTATATAGCGCTCTGCTCCTATCTGGTAAGATGTTGTCTGAATGGAGTTAAAAATCTAATGTGCAGCTTCTAGCTATAGACTGTTGAAGACAGAAGTTTCACTGGAAACTAAAACACAGAACAATGAAGTAAGAAAAATAATCTGTTTATATCACCATGACTATCATGATGCCTCCCATTTCCAGACCAAGTGCACTCGAAATTAAAACACTGAACACAGAAGTTTGAAAACAAAATATGATTTATTATGCTACAAGCACTAGTACACTGAATTGAAGGAATAGGACATGCAGCAGGTGTATTTTTGACCTGAATGTTTAACCAGAGGTGCAAGCTAGTGTATATTTTTTCCATAAACACAAGTGCTTAAACCAAACCGTACGAAGTGTTTAAACCACAGGTGCAAGCTAGTGTAATTTTTTCTTCATAAATACAAGTGCTTGAACCAAACCATACAAGAGAAGATCAATAATTTTATCCATAATTGCTCAGCGAATTGCGTGTTTTAAATGACAGGGAGGGAAACACAGCAAACAAACTTGTACCAATGAATGACTATCAAACCAGATTTTGAGGACACGTATTAAAATGTATTACTATCTCAAGGAAAAAAATAACAGAAAGGAACAAGTTATTTACCTAGACAATGTTGGCATTATACGCAGCACAAAGTTGAAGAAGAGCACTTTTGTTTGCTGGGTCCACATGCTGCTCAATGATAGGACCAAACCTTCCAGGAGACTGTGCAGAAAGTGAGGCCAAGGATGTCACCAGAAACTGCTTTGGATCATTTATGTCTTTCAACAGATCATCTTCACTCTTCCCAGCATATTGAAGGCGTACAAATGAGACAGAATAACCTGATGTCCTCTGACTATCCACCGCATCAGCTCCGTCATTTTGCTCTTGTTGTACTCCATCTTGCTCCGTTCTAGACAACAGTGTGACAGTGCTATCAAGCAATTTACCCCACGTTTGAGCTGCAGCAGCATCCAGCAGCACCGCAGACTCACAAAGCAACTTTGTTGAGGCAACTGCTGTAAGCTTGATTTCAAGAGAACCTTTGATCAACTTGAGATTGGGAATCCAAAAACGCTGAAGAATTGTGGTGAAGAGATTCGGCTGAATCGTATCAACAGAACTGACAAGCACACCTGGCCCATACTTGACTGACACCAAGGACATGACCACCACAAGAGAATTCACAAACTTCACTGCTTGCCTAGTCTGTAAGCGAGTAAAGAGAGCACTCCATATCTCACTTATGTGTGGATTGATAATGTCCAAACCAACATTTTCCACTAGCGTGTTAAGCATGTAGAATGCAGAATCTTCTGTACTGCTGCGTGAAACTAGACTACGGAATATCACTAAGATATTTGGCAGCCTACCTTCTTGGTTAAGCTCATTTGGAATTTTCCGAAGGAATGCTCGCAGCAAGCGAACCAAGGCAGGAACACATGGTGGTCGATCCCAAGTAGCATTGCTGAGCAAGACACCAAACAGCTGCATGTAATTCTGCGAGAGAGGTGGAGGGCTCAAATTGACAAGCTGTGCGAATATCTGAAAAGAATATGGCCAGAACTCTGAGATGTCCTCAACTAATATCCTCTGGAGAACTGGGAAGAGGCTTGCCTCAAACAAAGGTACCAATGCTGGGTCTTGTTCACCAGCCTTGCCAATCACTGCTGCCAGAGCTTCAAACAAGTAATGATTAAAGTCAGGGTTCTTCGGGTTATTGCACACTTCCATCAGAATGCCCACAAGACGAGCGGTTATCTCATGAACAACTTGGCCAGCGATAGTTGCAATCCCAAGCACTCTCATCAGGCACTTCATCAGATAGGGGTTCTCATAAGAATCAGGATAACCTAACGCCTTGGACAGGCTCTGAATAATCTGCTGGGCAGAAGAGTTGATATCAGCAGCAACATAGCGTGAAGCTCTTGTCACCACATTGACCCCTGGTACCTGGACAACATCCTTGGTAATCAGCAGGTTCTCGATAAAGATCGCAGCATAGGAATGGACAACATTGGACTCGTGCGTCAGGAACCTTGTCACACTTGGAAGCAGAGCTAGTGCGGTGGCTTTGGGTATCTGATCCTTGAACTCCTTCAAGAACCTGAGGACTGTTGCCTTCAGCATTGGCTCAGATTCCCAATCAGGGGCCTGCAGCTCGGGCACAATCACAGATGCAAAGAAGCTCTCCATGTCAACCACAGGTGTCCCACCACCTGTGGCACCAGGCTTCTGCATAAGAGCAATAACAAGATATATCGCAGCGTCCTTCTCCTTCCAGTTGTTTGCCCTGTCAGCCGCATATGCAGCCAACATCTGCTGGACCTGCGCTGATACAAGTACAGCCACCTGTTCCCGGTAGTTCGCGGCTAGCCCACGCAGCAAGCGGCACGCAGCACGCCTCAGTGTATCCGTATCACTTCCCTCTGCATCGCGCCTGACATATTCCACCCAGTTCCCCTCAAACAACTCCTCATCCTCGTCCCGCAGTCGCAGGTTAGGCACAACAACGCTGTCACATATCTGTTTCATTGCATCAGGAGTCCCAAACAAAGCATGGTGAACACTCTCAGCGACTGTTGTCAAGAACCTTATCGCAGTCACAGCAAGCTGACCACGGGACGGCGAGACTGTCGGCGCCATGAGGAGCCCCCACACGGCCTCAACAAACTCCTTCAAATATGCCCTGAACTCTTCCTCATACTTCTCCATGTACAGCTGCAGGTTATCACACACAGCAGCTCGGAGCGCATCTGGAGCACCATCTGCCTCGACAGGCGGAGGGTAGGAGGTGGTGAGGAATGCACGGAACTCTGTCATCCACTCACGCATGTGATCCTCGAAGAACTCGGGCAGGTCCACAGAGTTGAGCGAGTAGAAGATCTCGCAGCACAGACGAAGGCACTCAAATACGGGGCGGAGCTCAAGTGGGCTTGCGGCGGCTGCAGAGGCCTGAAGGCGGCGAGAGGTGGAGAGGAAGACCTCGAGGAGGGGCGCCGCAAAAGTGTCTAGGCAGTACTTGAGGTCGATGCGGAGGGTGTTGCTGTCGAAGACGTTGCGGAAGCGGGAGAAGAGGGAGACCGCAGCGGCGAGGAGGGAGTTGGTGGCGGGGACGTCCCCCGCCGAGAGGGCGTTACCGAGCGAGGAGACGATGGACGGGAGGAGCGACTCCCATCTGGCAGGGAAGTCGGAGGCCGCGGCGGCGGCGAGGGCTTCGGAGAGCTGCGACTGGATGAGAGGCGGGACGGTGAGTAGGAGCTGGAGGATGTGCGTCTTGATGATGACGCAGTCGTTGGGCGGGAGGCGGTCGCCGTCGTCGGCGTCATCGGCGGGCTTGGGCCAGCGGCGGCGGAGGAGGTTCTTGAAGTGGACGGAGGCGGCGAGGCGGGCCTGGAGGTCGTGGCGCGGGGAGGAGGCGAGGCCGAGGAGCGCGAGCGCGAAACCCGGGGTGGCGGCCGCGGCGGCGAGGTTCTGCTCGGCGGCGCGGCGGGCGGCGGCGTCGGGAGAGAGCGTCTGCGCGAACCAGCCCGCCAGGGTGTCGAGCATCTCCGGCGGCACCTCCATTATCGCCGCGATCTGGGGCGGCTAGGGTTTTGGGTGGGGGGATCGGGGGGAAGGGGGTGGAGCGGCGAGGTAGGGTTTTTGAAAATCTCTCTCGTGGGGAAAGAGGGGAAGGGGAGTCGGTAGGGGAGAGAGAAGGAGAGGGGCGCAGGCGCTGTACTTTTTTATTAGGGTGAGAATGAGTGCTGGTTCGATCGAACGCAGGGGAAAAATGGAAAGTGGGGCGACGAGAGGGTCGGTGTTGAAATTGGGCCGAGACTGGTTTCTCTAAAAAAAAGGAGTATTGGCCCAGATGACTAGAGAAAAGGATTGGCCCAGAATAATGGCCGAACCAGAGCGTCGCCATGGGAGCATCTTCTTCGGTCCAAAAATACTAATGTTATTACCCCTAAAAAACTAATCTTATCTTATCTTATCTTACCCTAATAATAAAGGGGCTATTGCTTCTTACCACCGTAATTTGGTTTGTTTTTCGTCCGTCGTCATACCTCAAATTTCGTCTGTCGCACGTCCGCCTAAGCCATCGAGGCTATATTGGGCCTCACCTAGCAGGCTAGCACCGTTGCATGGCATGCGTCCTAGTGCACCACTAGCCCAAAAGAAAAAAATGCTCGCGTGAGGGTTCGAACCCACGGACTCACCTCCCGTCACGAAGACCGCAGCCACCTCAACCAGGTTTTGGTTGTGATGTTATAAAAAATGTTATCTCCGAAGCTGAGATTTGCCAACATTTGAATGTTGCAATCCAAGCCCTTTCTGATAAATATTTAGGTCTTCCCGCAATGGTTGAGACAGACCGTAGTAACTGTT
Source organism: Triticum aestivum (assembly GCF_018294505.1). Lineage (NCBI taxonomy): Eukaryota > Viridiplantae > Streptophyta > Magnoliopsida > Poales > Poaceae > Triticum > Triticum aestivum. The sequence goes on from NC_057802.1 coordinate 138,586,128, forward strand.
TAAGCCATTTTCGAGGGAGGAATCATGCAACATTTAAAGGGTTGGATCCCCTCGAGCCTAGATAACATTGAGCCGGAAAAGTTAATGAGGATCATCCAATGTTAATGAGGATCAATGATACATTATCCCCTCGAGCCTAGAGGTTATACTCCGTCCGTCCGAAAAAGCTTGGATAGATACATCCATTTGAGGGACAAACTTTTTTAGGACGGAGGGAGTATTTGCTAGTGGAAATATCAAGGTGGAAAAGTTAACATTTGGTCTAATCCTTGGATCCTCTCGAGCCCGGATAGGAAGGTAATTACTCCACGGGGTAAAGCATTTTTGACAAAAGTAATTCAGCACATTGATCAGTTTTTTGCACTGTTGGGATGCACAGCTCATATTAGATGTGTTTAATTCAGTTGATATTCGAAGAATATTGCAAATACCACTGGACTTTGATGCTTTTGTTATTTCATTGCATGGCACTTAAACAGAAATGGTACATTTTCTGTTCGTACTACCTACCAAGCTGAATGGGTACACAAATTTGGGAGCCATGCAAATGTGGAGCATGACTTGGGAGCTTGACTTCGCCATCAACCTAGATAATGGTTTGGAAACTTTAGGTCCCACGTAAAGTTCAGATCTTCTGGTGGCGTATACTACATGGAATTATCCCTTTTTGGTCCATACTAGCCAATGAACACATCTCGGCTAGTGGAGTATGCCCTATATGCCATCTTGCCGCAGAGGACATATGGCGCATCTTCTTTGAGTGTGCTACGTCTAGAGAACTTTGGATGAGTTTGGGTCTTCTAGATATGATATCCTCCGTGCTAACTGATCATTCCGGGTCAATGTTTATGAAGTCGTTGCTTAACCTACCAACTAGTAATCTACATATCATGGCGACTTTGAATCCTAAAGATGTGCTGGTTGTAGGCTGTTGGTACCTCTGGTGGGTAAGATGTCAAACAACACTGATGCGGAGCATCCTTCCATCATCCCCATGGACTCTACACCAACACATCAAGCCCCACGTGGACCTATGACAAGAGCTAGAGCACGTGCATTGGAAACCGAGGTGAACTCCTTCCTACTTGACTTGCATATGGATACAAATGGAACTAGGGTGCTACCTCACCAAAATATGCTATTTCTCATTAGGTACGAAGAGGAACACCACCAAGAAGCTCAGGAGCATCACCAAGGAGAAGGAGGACCACCCCAAGGCCATGCGGATCAAGACAGAGCACTACAGCAGCTGGACAGGAAGTCCCAGGCGACCCCGTGCGCACGGGCCCCCGAGACCCCGTGCCCACGGACTATCCAGGGAGTTGGCGCTGAGGCACCCCGTGCGCACGGGCGTGTACCGTGCCCACGGGACCCCCGTGCGCGCAGGCCCCACTAACCCCGTGCCCGCGGGCTCTGTAGTATGGACGACTGTGATCGCCTGTTTGAGCCCCTCTTCTTCCACCTCGACCCCAAGCCTATATATTCCGTACCTAGGGTTATGTTTAGGGTTAGCAAAGTATTTAGAACACAAAGAGAGAGCTTTGCTCATCTTCCTCTTCTAGGAGATCTAGACCTCCTCTTGGAGATCAAGCCCTCCTCTTGGAGAAGATCCTCTTGGATGCAAGACCTCACCTAGTGGGAAGAACTTTTACCCTAGTGCTATTTTTCCTTGAATTGTTCATGTAATCTTGTGGATCTCATGTATGCTACTCTAGTGGATGTGATATTTGGGTTTGTTTGAGTGATTTGTGGCTTGTGTTCTTGAGTGTTCTTCCTCTTTTCCCCCTCCAAGTGTGAAAAGATCCCCTCTAGGGTTTCACCGTACAACATCTTGGTATCATGAGCAAGGTTGATTCACATCTTGGAGTCCCTACCCTCCACTTTCTAGCTTGATTTTGTTGTTTTTTTCGTCCTAATCCGAAAATCCCCACAAAAATAGCCCCAAAAAATTTCTCTTGCAATTTTTTGATCCTGTGAGATTTAGTTGTTTTGATCCATGAATTTGGTGTTTGGTAAGTGGATCTACCCCCCTATCATCTTCCCCACCCATCATTCCATCGAATTTGGCCTCCAATTGGGAAATTACCACGGATCTGAAGCAGTTCGTCCGCTCACAGAGGACCCCGTCCACACGGGCCGTCGGGACCCTGTGCACACGGGCCTCACTTACCCCGTGCGCACGGACCATCCAGAGGCTTTCGGCCATTTTCTGTTTTGCATCATTGTGGTACCCAACCACCACTCGTGTTCTTCCACAATATTTCTCGTGGGTGTTTGAGTTTCGGGCTGCGGTTTCTCTCGTGTCCTAAGGTGTTTCGGCTACTTAGGCGCGATTTGACGTCATCATCACCGCCACTCGGTCATCGACTCGGACTCCACACCGTCTTCGACAACTTCATCTTCTTTCCAACCGTAAGCAAGGACGGTAACCTCGACGACGCCTTTGTGCTACCCTTGCCATTAACTTGATAGCTTCGAGCCCCTTTTTGCATAACTTACCCATCGAGACTAGCTTGTTGAGTATTGCCGGGCCACACCTTAGTGCACCATTAGTGTTACGCCTCTCTCGTGCATATACTACTTGTTATCGCGCATTGTGGCTCGAATATCAAGCATTGTGGCATAGTAAAAAAACAAGAAAAGCTTTTAAGCAAAAGAGAAGAGAAGCAAGAGCTTATAAGCAATAGCATTGAGCCCCTTTACCTAGTTCATCATCTTGGTTCATACATACATAAGCATACGTGGGATAGTGAGACGACCCGTTTCTCTATTAGGTTGGTGCATGATACGTCCATTTTGCATCATGCTTTTATATTGATATTTATTGCATTATGGGTTGTTATTACACGTTATGTCACAATACTTATGCCTATTCTCTCTTATTTTACAAGGTTTACATGAAGAGGGGGAATGCCGACAGCTGGAATTCTGGGCTGGAAAAGGAGCAAATATTAAAGACCTATTCTGCACAGCTCCAAAAGACCTGAAACTTCACGGAAGTCATTTTTGGAATTAATAAAAAATACTGAGCGAAGAAAATACCACAGGGGGCCCACACCCTGGCCACGAGGGTGGGGGCGCGCCCCCCTGCCTCGTGGGCCCCCTGGCAGGCCTCTGGTGCCCATCTTCTACTGTATGAAGTCTTTCGTCCGAGAAAAAATCAAAAGCAAGCTTTCGGGAAGAAACTCCACCGCCACGAGGCGAAACCAATCTAGGGCTCCGGCAGAGCTGTTCTGCCGGGGAAACTTCCCTCCGGAAGGGGGAAATCATCGCCATCATCATCACCAACGATCCTCTTGTCGGGAGGGGGTCAATTTCCATCAACATCTTCACCAACACCATCTCCTCTCAAACCCTAGTTCATCTCTTGTATCCAATCTTTGTCCCAAAGCCTCAGATTGGTACCTGTGGGTTGCTAGTAGTGTCGATTACTCCTTGTAGTTGATGCTAGTTGGTTTATTTGGTGGAAGATCATATGTTCAGATCCATTATGCATATTAATACCCCTTTGATTATGAACATGAATATGATTTGTGAGTAGTTACGTTTGTTCCTGAGGACATGGGAGAAGTCTTGCTATTAGTAGTCATGTGAATTTGGTATTCGTTCGATATAATGATGAGATGTATGTTGTCTTTCCTCTAGTGGTGTTATGTGAACGTCGACTACATGACACGTCACCATTGTTTGGGCCTAGAGGAAGGCATTGGGAAGTAATAAGTAGATGATGGGTTGCTAGAGTGACAGAAGCTTAAACCCTAGTTTATGCGTTGCTTCGTAAGGGGCTGATTTGGATCCATATGTTTCATGCTATGGTTAGGTTTACCTTAATACTTCTTTTGTAGTTGCGGATGCTTGCAATAGGAGTTAATTGGGATGCTTGTCCAAGTAAGGACAACACCCAAGCACCGGTCCACCCACATACCAAATTATCAAAGTAACGAACGCGAATCATATGAGCGTGATGAAAACTAGCTTGACGATAATTCCCATGTGTCCTCGGGAGCGCTTTTCTCTATATAAGAGTTTGTCCAGGCTTGTCCTTTGCTACAAAAGGGATTGGGCCATCTTGCTGCACCTTATTTACTTTCATTACTTGTTACTCGTTACAAATTACCTTATCACAAAACTATCTGTTACCCATAATTTCGGTGCTTGCAGAGAATACCTTGCTAAAAACCGCTTTTCATTTCCTTCTGCTCCTCGTTGGTTTCGACACTCTTACTTATCGAAAGGACTATGATAGATCCCCTATACTTGTGGGTCATCAAGACTCTTTTCTGGCGCCGTTGCCGGGGAGTGAAGCGCCTTTGGTAGGTGGAATTTGGTAAGGAAAAATTTAATAGTGTGCTGAAATTTACTGTCACTTGTTACTATGGAAAGTAATCCTCTGAGGGGCTTGTTCGGGGTATCTTCACCCCGACCAGTAGAGCAAAGAGTTGCTCCTCAACCTACTGAACCTACTGAAAATGTTTACTTTGAAATTCCTTCGGGTATGATAGAGAAACTGCTAGCTAATCCTTTTGCAGGAGATGGAACATTGCATCCCGATTTACACTTAATCTATGTGGATGAAGTTTGTGGATTATTTAAGCTTGCAGGTATGCCCGATGATGTTATCAAGAAGAAGGTCTTCCCTTTATCTTTGAAGGGAGAGGCATTGACATGGTATAGGCTATGTGTTGGAAATATGCCCTAGAGGCAATAATAAATAGGTTATTATTATATTTCCCTGTTCATGATAATCGTTTATTATCCATGCTAGAATTGTATTGATAGGAAACTCAGATACATGTGTGGATACATAGACAACACCATGTCCCTAGTAAGCCTCTAGGAGACTAGCTCGTTGATCAATAGATGGTTACGGTTTCCTGACCATGGACATTGGATGTCGTTGATAACGGGATCACATCATTAGGAGAATGATGTGATGGACGAGACCCAATCCTAAGCCTAGCACAAGATCGTGTAGTTCGTTTGCTCAGAGCTTTTCTAATGTCAAGTATCAGTTCCTTAGACCATGAGATTGTGCAACTCCCGGATACCGTAGGAATGCTTTGGGTGTACCAAACGTCACAACGTAACTGGGTGACTATAAAGGTGCACTACAGGTATCTCCGAAAGTGTCTGTTGGGTTGGCACGAATCGAGACTGGGATTTGTCACTCCGTGTAAACGGAGAGGTATCTCTGGGCCCACTCGGTAGGACATCATCATAGTGTGCACAATGTGACCAAGGAGTTGATCACGGGATGATGTGAGTTACGGAACGAGTAAAGAGACTTGCCGGTAACGGATTGAACAAGGTATAGGGATACCGACGATCGAATCTCGGGCAAGTAACATATCGATAGACAAAGGGAATTGTATACGGGATTGATTGAATCCCCGACATCGTGGTTCATCCGATGAGATCATCATGGAACATGTGAGAGCCAACATGGGTATCCAGATCCCGCTGTTGGTTATTGACCGGAGAACGTCTCGGTCATGTCTGCATGGTTCCCGAACCCGTAGGTTCTACACACTTAAGGTTCGATGACGCTAAGGTTATAGGGAATAGATATACGTGGTTACCGAATGTTGTTCGGAGTCCCGGATGAGATCCCGGACGTCACGAGGAGTTCCGGAATGGTCCGGAGGTAAAGATTTATATATGGGAAGTCCTGTTTTGGTCACCGGAAAAGTTTCGGGTGATGTCGGTAATGTACCGGGACCACCGGGAGGGTCCCGGGGGTCCACCAAGTGGGGCCACCAGCCCCAGAAGGCTGCATGGGCCAAGTGTGGGAGGGGACCAGCCCCAGGTGGGCTGGTGCGCCCCCCACCAAGGCCCAAGGCGCATGGGAGAGTGGGAGGGGGAAAACCCTAGGTCCAGATGGGCCTTAAGGCCGACCCTAGTGGCGCCCCCCCTCTCCTCCCCTTGGCCGCCACCCTAGATGGGTTCTAGGCTGCCGCACCTCTTGGGGTGGAAACCCTAGAGGGGGCGCAGCCCCCTCCCCTTCCCCTATATATAGTTGAGGTCTAGGGGCTGCCATACACACGAGAACGTCTCTCTTTCGGCGCAGCCTTACCCCTCTCTCTCCTCCTCCTCTCCCGCGGTGCTTGGCGAAGCCCTGCGGGATTGCCACGCTCCTCCATCACCACCATGCCATTGTGCTGCTGCTGGACGGAGTCTTCCCCAACCTCTCCCTCTCTCCTTGCTGGATCAAGGCGTGGGAGACGTCACCGGGCTGCACGTGTGTTGAACGCGGAGGCACCGTTCTTCGGTGCTTAGATCGGAATCAACCGCGATCTGAATCGCTACGAGTACGACTCCCTTATCCACGTTCTTGCAACGCTTCCGCATCGCGATCTACAATGGTATGTAGATGCACTCCCCTTCCCCTCGTTGCTAGATTACTCCATAGATTGATCTTGGTGATGCGTAGAAAATTTTGAATTTCTGCTACGTTACCCAGACAGTGGCATCATGAGCTAGGTCTATGCGTAGTTTCTATGCACGAGTAGAACACAAAGTAGTTGCGGGCGTAGATGTTGCCAATTCTTCTTGCCGCTACTAGTCTTATCTTGTTTCGGCGGCATTGTGGGATGAAGCGGCCCGGACCGACCTTACACGTACGCTTACGTGAGACAGGTTCCACCGACTGACATGCACTAGTTGCATAAGGTGGCTAGCGGGTGTCTGTCTCTCCCACTTTAGTCGGAACGGATTCGATGAAAAGGGTCCTTATGAAGGGTAAATAGAAATTGGCATATCACGTTGTGGTTTTACGTAGGTAAGAAATGTTCTTGCTAGAAACCTATACAAGCCACGTAAAAACTTGCAACAACAATTAGAGGACGTCTAACTTGTTTTTGCAGCATGTGCTATGTGATGTGATATGGCCAGAAGATGTGATGAATGATATATGTGATGTATGAGATTGATCATATTCTTGTAATAGGAATCACGACTTGCATGTCGATGAGTATGACAACCGGCAGGAGCCATAGGAGTTGTCTTTATTTTTTGTATGACCTGCGTGTCATTGAATAACGCCATGTAAATTACTTTACTTTATTGCTAAGTGCGTTAGCCATAGAAGTAGAAGTAATCGTTGGCGTGACAACTTCATAAAGACACAATGATGGAGATCATGATGATGGAGATCATGGTGTCATGCCGGTGACGAAGATGATCATGGTGCCCCGAAGATGGAGATCAAAGGAGCAAAATGATATTGGCCATATCATGTCACTATTTGATTGCATGTGATGTTTATCATGTTATGCATCTTATTTGCTTAGAACGACGGTAGTAAGTAAGATGATCCCTTATAAAAATTTCAAGAGACGTGTTCCCCCTAACTGTGCACCGTTGCGAAGGTTCGTTGTTTCGAAGCACCACGTGATGATCGGGTGTGATAGATTCTAACGTTCGAATACAACGGGTGTTGACGAGCCTAGCATGTACAGACATGGCCTCGGAACACATGCAAAACACTTAGGTTGACTTGACGAGCCTAGCATGTACAGACATGGCCTCGGAACACAAGAGACCGAAAGGTCGAACATGAGTCATATAGTAGATACGATCAACATGGAGATGTTCACCAATGATGACTAGTCCGTCTCACGTGATGATCGGACACGGCCTAGTTTGACTCGGATCATGCATCACTTAGATGACTAGAGGGATGTCTATCTGAGTGGGAGTTCATAATCAGATGAACTTCATTATCATGAACATAGTCAAAAATGTCTTTGCAAATTATGTCATACGCTTTAGTTCTACTATTTAAGATATGTTCCTAGAGAAAATTTAGTTGAAAGTTGGTAGTAGCAATTATACGGACCGGGTCCGTAAACTGAGGATTGTCCTCATTGCTGCACAGAAGGCTTATGTCCTTAATGCACCGCTCGGTGTGCTGAACCTCAGCGTCGTCTGTAGATGTTGCAAAACATCTGACATACACGTTTTGATGACTACATGATAGTTCAGTGAGTAATGCTAACGGTTTAGAATTGTGGCACCAAAGACGGTTTTTTGAAACGTCGCAGAACATATGAGATGTTCCGAAGACTGAAATTGGGATTTCAGACTAGTGCCCACGTCGAGAGGTGTGAGACCTCTGACAAAGTTTCTTAAGCCTGCAAACTAAGGGAGAAAAGCTCAATCGTTGAGCATGTGCTCAGATTGTCTGAGTACCACAATTGCTTGAATCAAATGGGAGTTAATCTCCCAGATGAGATAGTGATAGTTCTCCATAGTCACTGCCACCAAGCTAGTAGAGCTTCGTGATGAACTATAACATATCAGGGATAGTTATGATGATCCTTGAGCTATTCGCGATGTTTGACACCGCGAGAGTAGAAATCAAGAAGGAGCATCAATTGTTGGTGGTTAGTAAAACCACTAGTTTAAGAAGGGCAAGGAAAAAAAGGGATACTTCATGAAACAGCAAGCCGTTTGCTGCTCTAGTGAAGAATCCCAAGGTTGAACCCAAACCCGAGACTAAGTGCTTCTGTAATGAGGGGAACGGTCACTGAAGCAGTACTACCCTAGATACTTGGTAGATGAGAAGGCGGGCAAGGTCGACAGAAGTATATTGGATATACGTTATATGAATGTGTACTTTACTAGTACTCCTAGCAGCACCAGGGTATTAGATACCGGTTCGGTTGCTAAGTGTTAGTAACTCGAAATAAAAGCTGCGGAATAAATGGAGACTAGCTAAAGGTGAGATGACGATGTGTGTTGGAAGTGTTTCCAAGGTTGATGTGATCAAGCATCGCATGCTCCCTCTACCATCGAGATTGGTGTTTGCGTTGAGCATAAACATGATTGGATTATGTTTATCGCAATACGGTTATTCATTTAAGGAGCATAATGGTTACTCTGTTTATTTGAATAATACCTTCAATGGTCTTGCACCTAAAATGAATCTCGATCGTAGTGATACACATGTTCATGCCAAAAGATATAAAATAGTAATGATAGTTCCACATACTTGTGGCACTGCCATTTGAGTCATATTGGTATAGAACGCATGAAGAAGCTCCATGTAGATGGATCTTTGGACTCACTCGTTTTTGAAAAGATTGAGACATGCGAACCATGTCTATTGGTATATATGCATGAAGAAACTCCATGCAGATGGATCGTTTGGACTCACTTGATTTTAAATCACTTGAGACATGCAAATCATACCACATGGGCAAGATGACTGAAAGTCCTCGTTTTCAGTAAAATGGAACAAGAGAGCAACTTATTGGAAGTAATACATTTTGATGTATGCAGTCCAATGAGTGCTGAGGCATGCAGTGGATATCGTTATGTTCTTACTTCACAGATGATTTGAGTAGATGCTGAGTGTATTTACTTGATGAAACACAAGTCTGAATTATTGAAAGGTTCAAGTAATTTCAGAGTGAAGTTGAAGATCGTCGTGACAAGAGGATAAAATGTCTGTGATATGATCATAGAGATGAGTATCTGAGTTACGAGTTTGGCACACAATTAAGACATTGTGGAAAGTGTTTCACAATTAATACTGCCTGGAACACCATAGTGTGATGGTGTGTCCGAACATCATAACTGCACCCTATTGGATATGGTGCATACCATGATGTCTCTTATCGAATTACCACTATCGTTTATGGGTTAGGCATTAGAGACAACCGCATTCACTTTAAAAGGGGCACCACGCAATTCCGTTGAGACGACACCGTTTAGAGAAACCTAAGTTGTCGTTTCTTAAAAGTTTGGGGTTGCGATGCTTATGTGAAAAAGTTTCAGGCTGATAAGCTCGAACCTAAAGCGGATAAATGCATCTTCATAGAATACCCAAAAACAGTTGGGTATACCTCCTATTTCAGATCTGGAAGCAAAAGTAATTGCTTCTAGAGACAGGTCCTTTCTCGAGGAAAAGTTTCTCTCGAAAGAATTGAGTGGGAGGATGGTGGAGACTTGATGAGGTTATTGAACCATAACTTCGACTAGTGTGTAGCAAGGCGCAAGAAGTTGTTCCTGCGGCACCTACACCAATTGAAGTGGAAGCTTATGATAGTGATCATGAAACTTCGGATCAAGTCACTACCAAACCTCGTAGGACGACGAGGATGCGTACTACTTCAGAGTAATGCGTGATCCTGTCTTGGAAGTCATGTTGCTAGACAACAATGAACCTACGAGCTATGGAGAAGCGATGGTGGGCCCATATTCCGACAAATGGTTAGAAGCCATGAAATCCGAGATAAATGGATCTTTAAGAAGAAGACGGACATAGACGGTAATGTTACCGTCTATGAAGCTCGACTTGTGAAAAAAGGTATTTTCACAAGTTCAAGGAGTTGACTACGATGAGATTTTCTCATCCGTAGCGATGCTTAAGTCCGTCGGAATCATGTTAGCATTAGCTGCATTTATGAAATCTGGCAGATGGATGTCAAAACAAGTTTCCTTACCAGTTTTCGTAAGGAAAGGTTGTATGTGATACAATCAGAAAGGTTTTGTCGATCCTAAGGATGCTAAAAGGTATGCTAGCTCCGGCGATCCTTCCATGGACTAGAGCAAGCATCTCGGAGTCAGAATATACGCTTTGATGGAGTGATCAAAGTTTTTGGGTTTATACAAAGTTTGTTAGAAACTTGTATTTACAATAAAGTGAGTGGGAGCGCTACAACATTTCTGATAAGTATATGTGAATGACATATTGTTGATCTGAAATGATGTAAAATTTCTGGAAAGCATAAAGGGTTGTTTGAAAGGAGTTTTTCAAAGGAAGACCTGGATAAAAGTTGCTTACATATTGGGCATCAAGATCTATAGAGATAGATCAAGACGCCCGATGATACTTTCAAAGAACACACACCTTGACATGATTTTGAAAGAGTTCAAAATAGATCAGTCAAAGAAGGAGTTCTTACCTGAGTTATAAGGTGTGAAATTGAGTAAGACTCAAAGCTTGACCACGACAGAAGAGAGAAAGGACGAAGGTCGTCCCCTATGCTTTAGACGTAGGCTCTATAGTATGCTATGCTGTGTACCGCACATGAAGTGTGCCTTGCCATGAGTTGGTCAAGGGGTACAATAGTGATCCGGGAATGGATCACATGACAGCGGTCGAACTTATCCTTAGTATCTAGTGGTCTAAGGAATTTTCTCGATTATGGAGGTGAAAAGGAGTTCGTCGTAAAGGGTTACGTCGATGCGAACTTTGACACTAATCCGGATGACTCTGAGTAGTAAACCGGATTCATATAGTAGAGCAATTATTTGAAATGGCTCCAAATAGCGCGTGGTAGCATCCACAAGATGACATAGATATTCGTAAAGCACACACGGATCTGAAAGGTTCAGACCCGTTGACTAATAACCTCTCTCACAAGCATAACATGATCAAACCAGAACTCATTGAGTGTTAATCACATAGTGATGTGAACTAGATTGTTGACTCTAGTAAACTCTTGGATGTTGGTCACATGGTGATGTGACCTATGAGTGTTAATCACATGGTGATGTGAACTAGATTATTGACTCTAGTGCAAGTGGGAGACTGTTGGAAATATGCCCTAGACTTGCCGGTAAACGGAGAGGTATCTCTGGGCCCACTCGGTAGGACATCATCATAATGTGCACAATGTGACCAAGGAGTTGATCACGGGATGATGTGAGTTACGGAACGAGTAAAGAGACTTGTCGGTAACGAGATTGAACAAGGTATAGGGATACCGACGATCGAATCTCGGGCAAGTAACATATCGATAGACAAAGGGAATTGTATACGGGATTGATTGAATCCCCGACATCGTGGTTCATTCGATGAGATCATCGTGGAACATGTGGGAGCCAACATGGGTATCCAGATCCCGCTGTTGGTTATTGACCGGAGAACGTCTCGGTCATGTCTGCATGGTTCCCGAACCCGTAGGGTCTACACACTTAAGGTTCGATGACGCTAGGGTTATAGGGAATAGATATATGTGGTTACCGAATGTTGTTCGGAGTCCCGGATGAGATCCCGGATGTCACGAGGAGTTCCGGAATGGTCCGGAGGTAAAGATTTATATATGGGAAGTCCTGTTTTGGTCACCGGAAAAGTTTTGGGTGATATCGGTAATGTACCGGGACCACCGGGAGGGTCCCGGGGGTCCACCAAGTGGGGCCACCAGCCCCAGAAGGCTGCGTGGGCCAAGTGTGGGAGGGGACCAGCCCCAGGTGGGCTGGTGCGCCCCCCACCAAGGCCCAAGGCGCATGGGAGAGTGGGAGGGGGCAAACCCTAGGTCCAGATGGGCCTTAAGGCCCACCCTAGTGGCGCCCCCCTCTCCTCCCCTTGGCCGCCACCCTAGATGGGTTCTAGGCTGCCGCACCTCTTGGGGTGGAAACCCTAGAGGGGGCGCAGCCCCCTCCCCTTCCCCTATATATAGTTGAGGTCTAGGGGCTGCCATACACACGAGAACGTCTCTCTTTCGGCGCAGCCTTACCCCTCTCTCTCCTCCTCCTCTCCCGCGGTGCTTGGCGAAGCCCTGCGGGATTGCCACGCTCCTCAATCACCACCATGCCGTTGTGCTGCTGCTGGATGGAGTCTTCCCCAACCTCTCCCTCTCTCCTTGCTGGATCAAGGCGTGGGAGACGTCACCGGGCTGCACGTGTGTTGAACGCGGAGGCACCGTTCTTCGGTGCTTAGATCGGAATCAACCGCGATCTGAATCGCGACGAGTACGACTCCCTCAGCCGCGTTATTGCAACGCTTCCGCATCGCGATCTACAATGGTATGTAGATGCACTCCCCTTCCCCTCGTTGCTAGATTACTCCATAGATTGATCTTGGTGATGCGTAGAAAATTTTGAATTTCTGCTACGTTACCCAACACTATGTGATGATATGGGATCATGGAACTACAAACGATTGAAATTGGAATTTCATCAGAAGTTTTATCCTATGCATCTTGTTCATCGTGATCGTAATTATATATATAATTTTTGGCCTTGCGAAGGAGAAAGCATCGCTCAAGCTTGGGGGAGGCTTAAGTCAATGTTATATTCATGCCCCAATCATGAGTTGTCAAGAGAAATGATTATTCAAAAAAAAATTATGCTCGGCTTTCTCTCAGTAATCGCTCCATGCTCGATAATTCAAATGGGATTTATTAGAAAGAATTAAACGCAACTCTGAAGATTGGGACCTCGACGAAGGTAAGGAGTAAGGTATAACACCTAAGTTTGATTGTGTTAAATCTTTTATGGATACCGATGCTTTCCGTGAATTTAGCACTAAATATGGACTTGACTCTGAGATAGTAGCTTCTTTCTGTGAATAATTTGCTACTCATGTTGATCTCCCTAAGGAGAAGTGGTTTAAATATAATCCTCCCATTGAAGTAAAAGTAGTTGCACCTATTAAAGTTGAAAAAAAGACTATCACTTATAATGATCCTATTGTTCCTACTGCTTATGTTGAGAAGCCACCTTTCCCTGTTAGAATAAAGGATCGTGCTAAAGCTTCAACTGTAGTCAACAAAAGTAATATCAGGACACACAAACCCCCTGAGCAAGTTAAAGTTGAACCTAAAATTGCTATGGTTAAAGATCTCTTGGCTGATAATATCGATGGGCATGTTATTTATTTCTGTGAGGAAACTGCTAGAATTGCTGAAAGAACATGTGGTGCCCCCATGTTTGGTTTTGGTAATTGACGACAATCTCTATGGACTAATGGTTGCCTTGAGTTATATTTGAAGGTTTTGTCCATAGGCTTTTCTTGGAGTACATGTGTTGGTTTCAAGGAGAGTTTGTGTTGACCAAGGTGCTATTAAGGAATTATCCAAAGATTGGTCATGTGAGAGTTGAGCTTATTGCAAGCATGTCTTGAAGAAGAAGATTGTGTGATCATTCATGTTTACCTTCAAGACATCATCCAAATGAAGAGAGTTGGAAAGATTCTAGGTTGATCAAGACTAAGTCAAGAGTGAATCAAGTTGATCAACTCACAAAGCGTAGAAGATGTACCGAGAGGGATCAAGTGATCCCATGGTATGGTAAGCATTGTCCATTGTGCTTTGTGTACTAACCCATGGTCTATGTGAGAGTTCTATGTGGGGTTAGGTACGTGTTCATGGGCTTGCGTCAAGAGAAAGATATCACTCAACCCATGGAGAGGATGACATCAAGTGGTGATCGTCATCAAGATTGTCGTGTGCAAGTTCAAGTGGAGCATCACGAAGAGATCAAGTGCTTGAAGCTTGCCGTCCATTGTGGTGACAATGGACTTGTGAAGATGTGCCGAAGAGTGTCTCACCCATAGTGGACTATGGGGGAGTAATCATCTAGTCTTCATCGAGCCAACGCAATCAAGAAAGGTGGTCCAACTTGAGGGAGTCAAGATCGTCATCATCTAGCTCAAGTGGACCATGTGCAAGGCAAAGGTTTGCCCTTGATAGGTTTTCTATTTTACCGGTCTCATGGTGGTAGTTGGGAGACCGGGTTATAGGATCGATAGCCGTACTATCAAGGGGGGCTCTCAAGTGAGTAGCTTGATCGTATCGTTCGTCGAGAGCTCAAACCATTGCATCCTTGCATCATGTTTCTTGGTTCTTATTTGGTTCTCTTTGTGAGTCTTAGAGCTTATGGTCATCTTGATGACAAGCATGAGTTCATCGAAAATGGAGTTTGCATGCGTCTTCTATGATGTTTTCGATGTTGGAGGTTTTACCGGTCTTATCCGAGGAAGGGTTCTCACCATTTTCTTTTGGGCCTTTTATCATTTGCTTCTTATTGGTATTTATATCAAGATTGTGTTAGCCCTTGTCGCTAGCTTTCCAACAAACTTGGTTTCGTCGAATTCGGAGTCTGTTTGCAAAAGTTGTGTCAGTTTTGGTGTTTTGAAAAGGCTGAAGCGGTACTACCACGGACAGGAGCGGATGTAATTTTTTACTACCGCTCTTGGGAGCGGTACTACCGCTTGGAGCAGTACTACCGCGGCTACTTCCATGGCTACTTACGCTCAGGACCAAAAACTCATCACAAGTCCAGCGGTGGTAGGCACGGATGTAATTTTTTAGTACCGCTCGTAAGCAGTAGTACCGCTACCCTTACCAGTAGTACCGCTACCCCTAGCGGTAGTACCGTGAGGTCAAGCGGTACTACTGCTCCGACGGTTCTTCTGGTTTTTTTGCCTCCTCGCTGTTGTGTTTCAAAGGGCTACTACCGCCCTAGCAGTAGTACCGCTCGGTGCGGGCTGTGACCATAACGATTGGATTTTCCTCACCTATAAAAGGGGGTCTTCTTCCCCAATGAACCTTATCCTTTGAGCTCGTGTTCTTCCCCCATTGTTGACCTTCTTCAAGCTTGCTAACTCTCAATCCCTCCATGGATTCTTGCTAGTTTTTGAGGGAAAAGGGAGAGAAGATCTCGATCCACATTTCCACCAATCACTTTCTCCTCTATGTGAGGGGAACCCCTTGGATCTAGATCTTGGAGTTCTTGGTGTTCTCCTTCTTGTTCTTCCTCTCATTTTCCTCCCTAGCATTAGTTGCTTCGGTGGGATTTGAGAGAGAAGGACTTGGGCACTCTGTGTGCCCTTGCCATTGCATTTGGTGCATCGGTTTGAGTTCTCCACGGTGATACGTGGAAGTTACAAGTTGAGAAGCTTATTACTCTTGGGTGCTTGGTACCCTTGAGCTTGTTCCTCTTGGGTGCTTGGGCGCCCTAGACGGTTGGTGGTGTTCGGAGCTCAATCATTGTGGTGTAAAGCTCCGGGCAAGCGTCGGGGTCTCCAATTAGGTTGTGGAGATCGCCCCGAGCAATTTGACGGGTTCCGGTGACCGCCCCCAAGGGTTGCCAAAGTGTACGGGTTCGGTGACCGCCCCCAAGGGTTGCCATTTGTACGGGTTCGGTGACCGCCCTCAAGGGTCCCTTAGTGGAATCACGACATCTTGCATTGTGCGAGGGCGTGAGGAGATTACGGTGGCCCTAGTGGCTTCTTGGGGAGCATTGTGCCTCCACACCGCTCCAAACGGAGATTAGCATCCGCAAGGGTGTGAACTTCGGGATACATCATCGTCTCCGCGTGCCTCGGTTATCTCTTACCCGAGCCCTTTACTTATGCACTTTACTTTGTGATAGCCATATTGTTTCTTGTCATATATCTTGCTATCACCTAAGTAGTTTTTCTTGCTTAGCATAAGTTGTTGGTGCACATAGGTGAGCCTAGTTGTTGTAGGTTTTGTGCTTGACAAATTAACCGCTAGGTTTATTCCGCATTTGTTCAAGCCTCAACCGTAATTATTTTAAAACGCCTATTCAACCCCCCCTCTAGGCGACATCCACGATCTTTCAATTGCTAAATCTGGTGCTAAAGATAAACATAGACCTGTTGTAGGCATGCCTGTTATTTCTGTTAAAATAGGAGATCATTGTTATCATGGCTTGTGTGATATGGGTGCTAGTGCTAGTGCAATACCTCATTCCTTATACAAAGAAATTATGCATGATATTGCACCTGCCGAGATAGAAGAAATTGATGTTACAATTAAGCTTGCCAATAGAGATACTATTTCACCGATTGGGATTGTTAGAGATGTTGAAGTCTTGTGTGGGAAGGTTAAATATCCTGCTGACTTTCTTGTTCTTGGTTCCCCACAAGATAAATTTTGTCCCATTATATTTGGTAGACCCTTCTTGAACACTGTTAATGCTAGGTTAGACTACGAAAAGGATGTTGTTACTATTGGTTTGGGGGATATGTCTCATGAGTTTAATTTTGCCAAATTTAGTAGACAACCCCGTGATGAGGAATTGCCTAGTAAAGATGAAATTATTGGTCTTGCTTCTATTGCCATGCCTCCTAGTGATCCTTTAGAACAATATTTGCTAGACCATGAAAATGATACGTTTATGAATGAAAGAAGGGAAATAGATGAAGTATTTTTTAAACAGGGGCCTATTCTGAAACACAACTTGCCTGTTGAAATTCTAGGGGATCCTCCTCCACCCAAGGGTGATCCCGTGTTTGAGCTTAAACCATTACCTGATACTCTTAAATATGCTTATCTTGATGAAAAGAAGATATATCCTGTTATTATTAGTGCTAACCTTTCAGAGAAGGAGAAAGAGAAATTATTGAAAACTCTGAAGAAGCACCGTGCTGCTATTGGATATACTCTTGATGATCTTAAGGGCATTAGTCCCACTCTATGTAAACACAAAATAAATTTGGAGAAAGATGCCCAACCAGTTATTGATCACCAACGATGGCTAAATCCTAAGATGAAAGAAGTGGTAAGAAAGGAAATATTAAAACTCCATGAGGCAGGTATAATTTATCCCATTGCTGATAGTCAGTGGGTGAGTCCTGTCCATTGTGTCCCTAAGAAGGGAGGTATTACTGTCATTCCTAATGATAAAGATGAATTGATCCCGCAAAGAATTATTACATGTTATAGGATGGTAATTGATTTCCGCAAATTAAATAAAGCTACTAAAAAAGATCATTACCCTTTGCCTTTTATTGATCAAATGCTAGAAAGATTATCCAAACATACACATTTTTGCTTTCTAGATGGTTACTCTGGTTTCTCTCAAATACATGTGTCAGCTGAGGATCAAGAAAAGACCACTTTTACTTGCCCCTTCAGTACTTTTACTTATAGACGTATGCCTTTTGGTTTATGTAATGCACCTGCTACCTTTCAAAGATGCATGATGGCTATATTCTCTGACCTTTGTGAAAAGATTTGTGAGGTTTTCATGGATGATTTCTCCGTTTATGGATCCTCTTTTGATGATTGCTTGAGCAACCTTGATCGAGTTTTGCAGAGATGTGAAGAAACTAACCTTGTCTTGAATTGGGAGAAGTGCCATTTTATGGTTAATGAAGGTATTGTCTTGGGGCATAAAATTTCTGAAAGAGGTATTGAAGTTGACAAAGCTAAAGTTGATGCTATTGAAAAGATGTCGTGTCCCAAGGATATCAAAGGTATAAGAAGTTTCCTTGGTCATGCCGGTTTTTATAGGAGGTTCATTAAAGACTTCTCAAAAAATTCTCGGCCTCTCACTAATCTATTACAAAAAGATATTCCATTTGTCTTTGATGATGATTGTGTAGAGGCATTTGAAATACTTAAGAAAGCATTGATTTCTGCACCTATTGTTCAGCCACCTGATTGGAATTTACCCTTTGAAATTATGTGTGATGCTAGTGATTATGCTGTAGGTGCTATTCTAGGGCAAAGAGTTGATAAGAAATTAAATGTTATTCAATATGCTAGTAAAACTCTAGACAGTGCCCACAGAAATTATGCTACTACTAAAAAAGAATTTTTAGCAGTTGTATTTGCTTGTGATAAGTTCAGACCTTATATTGTTGATTCTAAAGTAACTATTCACACTGATCATGGTGCTATTAAATACCTTATGGAAAAGAAAGATGCTAAACCTAGACTCATTAGATGGGTTCTCCTACTACAAGAATTTGATTTGCATATTATTGATAGAAAGGGAGCTAAGAACCCCGTTGCAGACAACTTGTCTAGGTTAGAGAATGTTCTTGATGACCCACTACCTATTGATGATAGCTTTCCCGATGAACAATTGGCTGTCATAAATGCTTCTCGCACTGCTCCATGGTATGCTGATTATGCTAATTACATTGTTGCTAAATTTATACCACCTAGTTTCACATACCAGCAAAAGAAAAAGTTTTTCTATGATTTAAGACATTACTTCTGGGATGACCCACACCTTTATAAAGAAGGAGTAGATGGTGTTATTAGACATTGTATACCTGAGCATGAACAGGAACAGATCCTACGCAAGTGTCACTCCGAGGCTTATGGAGGGCACCACGCTGGAGATAGAACTGCACATAAGGTATTGCAATCCGGTTTTTATTGGCCTACTCTCTTCAAGGATGCCCGTAAGTTTGTCTTGTCTTGTGATGAATGTCAAAGAATCGGTAATATTAGTAGACGTCAAGAAATGCCTATGAATTATTCGCTTGTTATTGAACCATTTCATGTTTGGGGCTTTGATTATATGGGACCGTTTCCTTCCTCTAAGGGGTATACACATATTTTAGTTGCTGTTGATTACGTTACTAAGTGGGTATAAGCTATTCCAACTAGTAGTGCTGATCATAACACCTCTATTAAGATGCTTAAAGAAGTTATTTTTCCGAGGTTTGGAGTCCCTAGATATTTAATGACTGATGGTGGTTCACACTTTTACTCATGGTGCTTTTCGTAAAATGCTCGCTAAGTATGATGTTAATCATAGAATTGCATCTCCGTATCACCCGCAGTCTAGTGGTCAAGTAGAATTGAGTAATAGAGAGCTCAAATTAATTTTGCAAAAGACTGTTAATAGATCTAGAAAGAATTGGTCCAAGAAACTTGATGATGCACTATGGGCCTATAGAACTGCATATAAAAATCCTATAGGTATGTCTCCGTATGAAATGGTTTATGGAAAAGCTTATCACTTACCTCTCGAACTAGAACATAAGGCATATTGGGCCATTAAAGAGCTCAATTATGATTTCAAGCTTGCCGGTGAGAAGAGGCTTATCGACATTAGCTCACTTGATGAATGGAGAACCCAGGCCTATGAGAATGCCAAACTGTTTAAAGAAAAAGTTAAAAGATGGCATGACAAAAGGATACAAAAGCGTGAGTTTAGTATAGGTGATTATGTGTTGCTTTTCAACTCTCGTTTAAGATTTTTTGCAGGAAAACTTCTCTCTAAATGGGAAGGTCCTTATGTTATTGGGGAGGTCTATCATTCCGGTGCCATAAAAATCAACAACTTCGAAGGCACAAATCCGAAGGTGGTGAACGCTCAAAGAATCAAACATTATATCTCAGGTAATCCTATAAATGTTGAAACTAATGTTATTGAAACCGTAACCCCAGAAGAATACATAAGGGACACTTTCTAGAATGTTTCAGACTCCGAAAAGGAATAGGTATGTGGTACGGTAAGTAAACCGACTCCAAAACAGTTCTAATGGCAATTTTTCTCCGTTTTGGATTATTTAAAAAAATAGGAAAATAAGAGCAGTCCGGGAAGGACACGAGGCTTCCACGAGGGTGGGAGGCGCGCCCTACCCCCTGGGCGCGCCCCCTGCCTTGTGGGCACCTCGTGTGCTCTCCAGACTCCGTTTTCTTGCACGATACTTCTTTTGGTCGGTAAAAAATTATTATATAATCTCCCGAAGGTTTTGACCATCGTACCACGCAAACATCCTCTGTTTTTGTTTCTAGCTGTTTTTCTGACAGATCTAGATCACCATGACGTCTCCAAGTGCCCCCAAGGACAAGTTCTTCGAGAAGGTCATCAACCCCTACCTCGCGGAAGTGCCGCAACATCCTCAAAGCATTGAGATGCGTGAGGGGTTGCTGCACATCCGCGATGTTGAGGGACCAAGGAGGACCAGAAGCGTGGAGACAAGGCTCGAGGCAATGGAGCAACAAGTTTTCAAGTGCCAGGAGATGGTGGAGCGTGGACTCGACTCCAATCACATAATGATCACGGAGTTCACCAACAACCACAAGCTGGACGCCAAGGACATTGGGGAGGCCATCTTCAAGCTTCACGAGAAAATCGAGCACCTCCAAGCCCAGATCTATGACCTGCAAAACCAAAACTGTGAGTATGAATATAGATTCAAGAGGATGAGTTTGGCTGCAGATTTAAGGATCCCGGAGACTCGATCATCCTTCTATGATGGAGAGCCTATGCCTTGGAAGATGGACGACAGGCCTACATCATCAACAATTCCTTCACCAGCAAAAGAGACATAATCACATGGGTATGGGCACTCCCCTTGGCAACTGCCAAGCTTGGGGGAGGTGCCCCGGTATCGTATCACCATCACACTCCTATCTTTACCGTTTTTCTTAGTTCGATCCTTTTGGTAATATCTTGATCTAGTAGAATAAAGTTTCAGTATGATTTAGTTTTGAGTTTTGCCTTATGATCCTTCTATGTTATTGAGTCCGTGAGCTATATATAATAAAGATTAGCGTTGAGTCAAGGGCTTGATTATTTTGCTATGATCTTGAGTGAATAAAAGAAAGAGAAAGAAATAAAAAGAATAAAGAGATCATATTGATCTTATGAAGAGTAATGAGTTCACATATAAAGAGTATGATGAATAAAAGTTGTTGAGAGTTGACAAACATAGTTTTGGTCATCATTGCAATTAATAGGAAGTAATAATGAAAGAGAGGTTTTCACATATAAATATACTATCTTGGACATCTTTTATGATTCTGAGCACTCATTAAAATATGACATGCTAAAGAGTTGATGTTGGACAAGGAAGACAATGTAATGGGTTATGTTTTCTTATATCGGAAATAAAGTATATTGTCATGGATCATCCAACATCTTGAGCTTGCCTTTCCCTCTCATGCTAGTCAAATTCTTTGCACCAAGTAGAGATAGTACTTGTGCTTCCGAATACCCTCAAAACCAGTTTTGCCATGAGTGTCCACCATATCTACCTATGGATTGAGTAAGATCCTTCAAGTAAGTTGTTATCGGTGCAAGCAATAAAAATTGCTCTCTAAATATGTATGATTTATTAGTGTGGAGAAAATAAGCTTTATATGATCTTGTGATGTGGAAGAAATAAAAGCGACGGACTACATAATAAAGGTCCATATCACAAGTGCCAATGTAAAGTGACGTTCTTTTACATTAAGATTTCATGCATCCAACCACAAAAGCGCATGACAACCTCTGCTTCCCTCTGCAAAGGGCCTATCTTTTACTTTTTTTCTTATTCCTTATGCAAGAGTCATGGTGATCTTCACCTTTCCTTTTTACATTTTATCCTTTGGCAAGCACATTGTGTTGGAAAGATCCTGATATATATATATCCAATTGGATGTAAGTGGGCATGAACTATTATTGTTGACATTACCCTTGAGGTAAAAGGTTGGGAGGCAACATTATAAGCCCCTATCTTTCTCTGTGTCCGATTAAAACTCCATATCCATAAGTATTGCGTGAGTGTTAGCAATTGTGAAAGACTAAATGATAGTTGAGTATGTGGACTTGCTGAAAAGCTCTTACATAGACTCTTTCTGATGTTATGATAAGTTGCAATTGCTTCAATGACTGAGATCATAGTTTGTTAGTTTTCAATGAAGTTTCTTAGTCTTACTTGACATTGTGAATAGATTGTTACTTTATCATAAGAAATCATATGACAATATTCATATATGTTGCTGTTATAAGAATGATCATGATGCCCTCATGTCCGTATTTTATTTTAGCGACACCTCTATCTCTAAACATGTGGACATATTTATCATTATCGACTTCCGCTTGAGGACAAGCGAGCTCTAAGCTTGGGGGAGTTGATACGTCTATTTTGCATCATGCTTTTATATTGATATTTATTGCATTATGGGCTGTTATTACACGTTATGTCACAATACTTATGCCTATTCTCTCTTATTTTACAAGGTTTACATGAAGAAGGGGAATGCCGGCAGCTGGAATTCTGGGCTGGAAAAGGAGCAAATATTAGAGACCCATTCTACACATCTCCAAAAGTCCTGAAACTTCACGGAAGTCATTTTTGGAATTAATAAAAAATACTGAGCGAAGAAAATACCAGAGGGGCCCCACACCCTGGCCACGAGGGTGGGGGCGCGCCCTACCCCCCTGGGCGCGCCCCTGCCTCGTGGGCCCCCTCGCAGGCCTCTGCTGCCCATCTTCTGCTATATGAAGTCTTTCGTCCGAGAAAAAAATCAGAAGCAAGCTTTCGGGAAGAAACTCCGTCGCCACGAGGCGGAACCTTGGCGGAACCAATCTAGGGCTCCGGCAGAGCTGTTCTGCCGGGGAAACTTCCCTCCGGAAGGGGGAAATCATCGCCATCGTCATCACCAACGATCCTCTCGTCGGGAGGGGGTCAATCTCCATCAACATCTTCACCAGCACCATCTCCTCGCAAACCCTAGTTCATCTCTTGTATCCAATGTTTGTCCCAAAGCCTCAGATTGGTACATGTGGGTTGCTAGTAGTGTTGATTACTCCTTGTAGTTGATGCTAGTTGGTTTATGTGGTGGAAGATCATATGTTCAGATCCATTATGCATATTAATACCCCTCTGATTATGAACATGAATATGATTTGTGAGTAGTTACGTTTGTTCCTGAGGACATGGGAGAAGTCTTGCTATTAGTAGTCATGTGAATTTGGTATTCGTTCGATATAATGATGAGATGTATGATGTCTTTCCTCTAGTGGTGTTATGTGAACGTCGACTACATGACACTTCACCATTGTTTGGGCCTAGAGGAAGGCATTGGGAAGTAATAAGTAGATGATGGGTTGCTAGAGTGACAGAAGCTTAAACCCTAGTTTATGCGTTGCTTCGTAAGGGGCTGATTTGGATCCATATGTTTCATGCTATGGTTAGGTTTACCTTAATACTTATTTTGTAGTTGCGGATGGTTGCAATAGGAATTAATCATAAGTGGGATGCTTGTCCAAGTATGTACAACACCCAAGCATCGGTCCACCCACATACCAAATTATCAAAGTAACGAACGCGAATCATATGAGTGTGATGAAAACTAGCTTGACGATAATTCCCATGTGTCCTCGGGAGCGCTTTTCTCTATATAAGAGTTTGTCCAGGCTTGTCCTTTGCTACAAAAATTATTGGACCATCTTGCTGCACCTTATTTACTTTCATTACTTGTTACTCGTTACAAATTACCTTATCCAAAACTATCTGTTACCGATAATTTCAGTGCTTGCAGAGAATACCTTGCTGAAAACCGCTTATCATTTCCTTCTGCTCCTCGTTGGGTTCGACACTCTTACTTATTGAAAGGACTACGATAGATCCCCTATACTTGTGGGTCATCAATGCACTAGCGTATCTAGCCCATTAGTGCAATCGAGCTAGTGTCTCTCTAGTATCCGTACAACAAGAGCATTATCCGTGGTTCCACATCTTAGAGCTCACCCCTTGGTTGTGCGGATCCCATTTATCTTCTGTGTGTGTTCCTAGTGTTATCTTTGGGTTTGATCTATCTATCTTACTTGCCATTTGTGAATCCTCTCAACTTTGTCAACATCTGGACTAACATGTGCTTGAATTATTTGTGCCTCTTCCTAACTGAGCTACTCCATTAGCATTTTACTTGTAGGTGTGAGAAACAAACCCGGTTCCAATTCTCCTATTGTGGCATTACATTGAGTGACACTTGTTACATCCTCAATCCTCGGAAAAGGTAACTTCGGTATTGTTCTCTCATTTTCCTACTCACAATACTTGGTAATGATGGATAGGCCAAGTTCGTCGGCTTACCCACTTTTCGAGGAGCAAGGTGTTGATCCTGGCTACGTCACCAAGAGCCACTCCTTCATCGCGCAACGAGCTCTCCATCAAGAAAGTGAAGCCTTGGGTGAACGCCTTGAGCAACTCGCCACCGACCTTCGTCAATCGGAAGCAAGGAACCATGACTACATCGACGACAAGTTCACTACACAAATGGAAGAATTGCACAACATGATCGTGCGATGCCCGCCCTCCTCGACATCTTCGTCAAGACGGCGCCACTCAAGCCGCCGCTCAAGTCGGCAATCTTCGGACTACTCCTCTTATGATACAAGTCCTCCCCGAGCTTGGGTCCCTCGACGTGATGATCCTCAA
Source organism: Triticum aestivum (assembly GCF_018294505.1). Classification (NCBI taxonomy): domain Eukaryota; kingdom Viridiplantae; phylum Streptophyta; class Magnoliopsida; order Poales; family Poaceae; genus Triticum; species Triticum aestivum. Next base: position 138,610,789 of record NC_057802.1, read on the forward strand.
GATCGCCAAGCTCAAGAAAATCCATTCCATGGCAATGGCTTACAAGACCGAGTCCGAGCACGTGAAAGGGCGTGACAACAAGCGCAAGAAGAAATGGAGCAAGAGCAAATACCTCCGCAAGTGCAACGTCAACCATCTCAAGACGGTGATGCAATTCGACAAGCACAAGAGCGTCGTCAAGCACAAGCTCTCCAATGTGAAGCTCAAGCACTCGAAGCTCAACGCTCACTCAACGAGGCCACTAGAGCCGCCGAAGAGTGGAACCACCAGGTCCGTGAACAAGAAGATGCACTTCGTCAAGCACGACAAGAAGAAGCCGCTCGACTTGAAGAGCAACAAGAAAGAAGAAACCGAGGGCATATTCCTCGTCCTCCTCCACGACAAGAACGTCACCAAGTGGAACAAGTGCTTCAAGACCCTCGTCCACGACAAGAGCGATGATGTCTACTACACAACATTCTTATTGTAGACGTTGTTGGGCCTCCAAGTGCAGAGGTTTGTAGGACAATAGCAAATTTCCCTCAAGTGGATGACCTAAGGTTTATCAATCCGTGGGAGGCGTAGGATGAAGATGGTCTCTCTCAAACAACCCTGTAACCAAATAACAAAGAGTCTCTTGTGTCCCCAACACACCCAATACAATGGTAAATTGTATAGGTGCACTAGTTAGGCGAAGAGATGGTGATACAAGTGCAATATGGATGGTAGATATAGGTTTTTGTAATCTGAAAATATAAAAACAGCAAGGTAGCAAGTGGTAAAAGTGAGTGTAAACGGTATTGCAATGCTAGGAAACAAGGCCTAGGGTTCATACTTTCACTAGTGCAAGTTCTCTCAACAATAATAACATAATTGGATCATATAACAATCCCTCAACGTGCAATAAAGAGTCACTCCAAAGTCACTAATAGCGAAGAACAAATGAAGAGATTATTGTAGGGTACGAAACCACCTCAAAGTTATCATTTTTGATCGATCTATTCAAGAGTCTGTAGTAAAATAACATGAAGCTATTCTTTTCGTTTGATCTATCCTAGAGTTCGTACTAGAATAACACCTTAAGACACAAATCAACCAAAACCCTAATGTCACCTAGATACGCCAACATCACCTAAGTATCCGTGGGTATGATTATACGATATGCATCACACAATCTCAGATTCATCTATTCAAACCAACACAAAGTACTTCAAAGAGAGCCCCAAAGTTTTTACCGGAGAGTCAAGACGAAAACGTGTGCCGACCCCTATGCATAAGCTCACAAGGTCACTGAACCCGCAAGTTGATCACCAAAACATACATCAAGTAGATCATGTGAATATCCCATTGTCACCACAGATAAGCACATGCAAGACATACATCAAGTGTTCTCAAATCCTTAAAGACTCAATTCGACAAGATAACTTCGAAGGGAAAACTCAATCCATTACAATAGAGTAGAGGGGGAGAAACATCATAAGATCCAACTATAATAGGAAAGCTCGCGATACATCAAGATCGTGCCATATCAAGAACAGGAGAGAGAGAGAGAGAGAGATCAAACACATAGCCACTGGTACATACCCTCAGCCCCGAGGGTGAACTACTCCCTCCTCGTCATGGAGAGCGCCGGGATGATGAAGACGGCCACCGGTGATGGATCCCCCCTCCGGCAGGGTGCCGGAACAGGGTCCCGATTGGTTTTTGGTGGCTACAGAGGCTTTGACGACCCACAAGTATAGGGGATCTATCGTAGTCCTTTCGATAAGTAAGAGTGTCGAACCCAACGAGGAGCAGAAGGAAATGACAAGTGGTTTTCAGTAAGGTATACTCTGCAAGCACTAAAATTATCGGTAACAGATAGTTTTGTGATAAGGTAATTTGTAACGAGTAACAAGTAATGAAAGTAAATAAGGTGCAGAAAGATGGCCCAATCCTTTTTGCAGCAAAGGACAAGCCTCGACAGACTCTTATATAGATAAAAGCGCTCCCGAGGACACATGGGAATTATCGTCAAGCTAGTTTTCATCACGCTCATATGATTCGCGTTCGTTACTTTGATAATTTGGTATGTGGGTGGACCGGTGCTTGGGTACTGCCCTTTCTTGGACAAGTATCCCACTTATGATTAACCCCTATTGCAAGCATCCACAACTACAAAATAAGTATGAAGGTAAACCTAACCATAGCATGAAACATATGGATCCAAATCAGCCCCTTACGAAGCAACTCATAAACTAGGGTTTAAGCTTATGTCACTCTAGCAACCCATCATCTACTTATTACTTCCCAATGCCTTCCTCTAGGCCCAAATAATGGTGAAGTGTCATGTAGTCGACGTTCACATAACACCACTATAGGAAAGACAACATACATCTCATCAAAATATCGAACGAATACCAAATTCACATGACTACTTATAGCAAGACTTCTCCCATGTCCTCAGGAACAAACGTAACTACTCACAAATCATATTCATGTTCATAATCAGAGGGGTATTAATATGCATAAAGGATCTGAACATATGATCTTCCACCAAATAAACCAACTAGCATCAACTACAAGGAGTAATCAACACTACTAGCAACCCACAGGTACCAATCTGAAGTTTTGGGACAAAGATTGGATACAAGGGATGAACTAGGGTTTGAGAGGAGATGGTGCTGGTGAATATGTTGATGGAGATTGACCCCCTCCCGATGAGAGGATCGTTGGTGATGACGATGGTGATGATTTCCCCCTCCCGGAGGGATGTTTCCCGGCAGAACAGCTCCGCGGGAGCCCTAGATTGGTTCCGCCAAGGTTCCGCCTCGTAGCGGCGGTGTTTCATCCCGAAAGCTTGCTTGTGATTTTTTCCAGGGTAAAAGACTTCATATAGCAGAAGATGGGCACCGAAGGCCTACTAGGGGGCCCACGAGGCAGGGGCGCGCCCAGGGGGGTAGGGCGCGCCCCCACCCTCGTGGCCAGGGTGTGGGCCCCCTCTGGTTGATTCTTTCTCCAATATTTTTTATATATTCCAAAATGTGCCTCCGTGAAGTTTCAGGACTTTCGGAGTTGTGCAGAATAGGTCTCTATATTTGCTCCTTTTCCAGCCCAAAATTCCAGCTGCCGGCATTCTCCCTCTTCATGTAAACCTTGTAAAATAAGAGAGAATAGGCATAAGTATTGTGACATAACGTGTAATAACAACCCATAATGCAATAAATATCGATATAAAAGCATGATGCAAAATGGACATATCAACTCCCCCAAGCTTAGACCTCGCTTGTCCTCAAGCGGAAGCCGATATCGAAAAATATGTCCACATGTTTAGAGATAGAGGTGTTGATAAAATAAAATACGGACATGAGGGCATCATGATCATTCTTATAATAGCAGCAACATATATATATTGTCACATGATTTCTTATGCTCAAGTAATAATCTATTCACAATGTAAAGTATGAATCAGAAACTTCATTGAGAACCAGCAAACTATAATCTCAGTCATTGAAGCAATTGCAATTTATCATATCATCGGAAAGAGTCAATTATAAGAGCTTTTCGGCAAGTCCACATACTCAACTATCATTTAGTCTTTCATAATTACTAACACTCACGCAATACTTATGGGTATGGAGTTTTAATCGGACACAGAGAAAGATAGGGGCTTATAGTGTTGCCTCCCAACCTTTTACCTCAAGGGTAATGTCAACAATAATAATTCATGCTAACTTAATCCAATTGGATATATATCAGGATCTTTCCAACACAAGGTTCTTGCCAAAGGATAAAATGTAAAAAGGAAAGGTGAAGATCACCATGACTCTTGTATAAGGTATAAGAAAAAAAGTAAAAGATAGGACCTTCGCAGAGGGAAGTAGAGGTTGTCATGTGCTTTTATGGTTGGATGCACGAAATCTTAATGCAAAAGAATGTCACTTTATATTGCCACTTGTGATATGGACCTTTATTATGCAGTCCGTCGCTTTTATTGCTTCCATATCACAAGATCTTACAAAGCTTATTTTCTTCACACTAATAGATCATACATATTTAGAGAGCAATTACAACAATGACAACTTACTTGAAGGATCTTACTCAATCCATAGGTAGGTATGGTGGACTCTCATGGCAAAACTGGGTTTAAGGTTATTCAGAAGCACAAGTAGTATCTCTACTTGGTGCAAAGAATTTGGCTAGCATGAGGGAGGAAGGCAAGCTCAACATGTTGGATGATCCATGACAATATACTTTATTTCGGATATAAGAAAACATAACCCATTATGTTGTCTTCCTTGTCCAACATCAACCCTTTAGCATGTCATATTTTAATGAGTGCTCACAATCATAAAAGATGTCCAAGATAGTATATTTATGTGTGAAAACCTCTCTTTCTTTATTACTTCCTATTAATTGCAACGATGACCAAAACTATGTTTGTCAACTCTCAACAACCTTTATTCATCATACTCTTTATATGTGAAGTCATTACTCTCCATAAGATCAATATGATCTCTTTATTTCTTTTTATTCTTTCTTTTATTCCCTCAAGATCATAGCAAGGTAATCAAGCCCTTGACTCAAAACTAATCTCTATTATATATAGCTCACGGACTCGATTACATAGAAGGATCATAAGGCAAAACTCAAAACTAAATCATACTAAAACTTTTATTCTACTGGATCAAGATATTACTAAAAGGATCGAACTAAGAAAAACAGTAAAGATAGGAGTGTGATGGTGATACAATACCGGGGCACCTCCCCCAAGCTTGGCAGTTTGCCAAGGGGAGTACCCATACCCATGTGATTATGTCTCTTTTGCTGGTGAAGAAGATGGTGGTGATGATGGATAGTCGCACATCGAGCGTAGGAGATCCTCCAATTTGCGGATAATTCCCTTGAGTGCGGTGATATGCTCCTTCAACAAAATATTTTCACGTGTGATATACTTGTTTTGTATACGAGCTAACTCAATCATCTTGAAAGCTTCAATATCAGTTGGGGTAAGAAGATTGTGATGAGGTTGAAGGATGTCTTCTTCTTTTGCTGCCGGAGCTTGATCCTCCATGGCCTTCTTGATTCCATCATCCTTGTTGATCTCCTCGGATTCTTCTCTCTTCAGCTCTATCTTCATTAGCCAAGCATCGTTGCCCTCATTGTTGGAGGAGGGGGACGACATGATGCCTGGCCTTGACAACTCTGGCAGAAAACAGCTCGAAACAAGAACAGAGGATATTTGCGTGGTACGGTGATCAAAACGTTCGGGAGATTATATAATGAATTTTTACCGACCAAAAGAAGTATCGTGCAAGAAAACGGAGTCCGGAGGGCACACGAGGTGCCCACGAGGCAGGGGCGCGCCCTCCACCCTCGTGGACGCCTCGTGTCCTTCCCGGACTACTTCTTATTTTCTTATTTTCTAAAATATTCCAAAACGGAGAAAAATTGCCATTAGAACTGTTTTGGAGTCGGTTTACTTACTGTACCACATACCTATTCCTTTTCGGAGTCTGAAGCATTCTGGAAAATGTCCCTTATATATTCCTCCGGAGTTACGGTTTCAATAACATTAGTTTCAACATTTATGGGATTACTTGAGATATAATGTTTGATTCTTTGACCGTTCACCACCTTCGGATTTGTGCCCTCGAAGTTGTTGATTTTTATGGCACCGGAACGATAGACCTCCTTGATAACGTAAGGACCTTCCCATTTAGAGAGAAGTTTTCCTGCAAAAATCTTAAATGAGAGTTGAATAGCAACACATAATCACCTACATTAAACTCACGCTTTTGTATCCTTTTGTCATGCCATCTTTTAACTTTTTCTTTAAACAGTTTGGCATTCTCATAGGCATGGGTTCTCCATTCATCAAGTGAGCTAATGTCAAATAGCCTCTTCTCACCGGCAAGTTGAAATCATAATTGAGCTCTTTAATGGCCCAATATGCCTTATGTTCTAGTTCGAGAGGTAAGTGACATGCTTTTCCATAAACCATTTTATACGGAGACATACCCATAGGATTTTTATAAGCAGTTCTGTAGGCCCATAATGCATGATCAAGTTTCTTGGACCAATTCTTTCTAGATCTATTAACAGTCTTTTGCAAAATTAATTTGAGCTCTCTATTACTCAATTCTACTTGACCACTAGACTGCGGGTGATACGGAGATGCAGTTCTATGATTAACATCATACTTAGCAAGCATTTTACGAAAAGCACCATGAATAAAATGTGAGCCACCATCAATCATTAGATATCTAGGGACTCCAAACCTCGGAAAAATAACTTCTTTAAGCATCTTAATAGAGGTGTTATGATCAGCACTACTAGTTGGAATAGCTTCTACCCACTTAGTAATGTAATCAACAGCCACTAAAATATGTGTATACCCGTTAGAGGAAGGAAATGGTCCCATATAATCAAAGCCCCAAACATCAAATGGTTCAATAACAAGTGAATAATTCATAGACATTTCTTGACGTCTACTAATATTACCAATTGTTTGACATTCATCACAAGACAAGACAAATTTACGGGCATCTTTGAAGAGAGTAGGCCAATAAAAACCGGATTGCAATACCTTATGTGCAGTTCTATCTCCAGCGTGGTGTCCTCCATAAGCCTCGGAGTGACACTTGCGTAGGATCTGTTCCTGTTCATGCTCTGGTATACAACCTCTAATAACACCATCCACTCCTTCTTTATAAAGGTGTGGGTCATCCCAGAAGTAATGTCTTAAATCATAGAAAAACTTTTTCTTTTGCTGGTATGTGAAACTAGGTGGTATAAATTTAGCAACAATGTAATTAGCATAATCAGCATACCATGGAGTAGTACGAGAAGCATTTATGAAAGCTAATTGTTCATCAGGAAAGCTATCATCAATAGGTAGTGGGTCATCAAGAACATTCTCTAACCTAGACAAGTTGTCTGCAACGGGGTTCTCAGCTCCCTTTCTATTAATAATATGCAAATCAAATTCTTGTAGTAGGAGAACCCATCTAATTATTCTAGGTTTAGCATCTTTCTTTTCCATAAGGTATTTAATAGCAGCATGATCAGTGTGAACAGTTACTTTAGAATCAACAATATAGGGTTTGAACTTATCATAAGCAAATACAACTGCTAAAAATTCTTTTTCAGTAGTAGCATAGTTTCTCTGGGCACTATCTAGAGTTTTACTAGCATATTGGATAACATTTAATTTCTTATCAACTCTTTGTCCTAGAACAGCATCTACAACATAATCACTTGCATCACACATAATTTCAAAGGGTAAATTCCAATCAGGTTGCAGAACAATAGGTGCAGAAATCAAGGCTTTCTTAAGTATTTCAAATGCTTCTACACAATCATCATCAAAGATAACAGGAACATATTTTTGTAAGAGATTAGTCAGAGGCCTAGAAATTTTAGAGAAGTCCTTAATGAACCTCCTATAAAAACCGGCATGACCAAGGAAACTTATTATACCTTTAATGTCCTTGGGACACAACATCTTTTCAATAGTATCAACTTTAGCTTTATCAACTTCAATACCTCTTTCAGAAATTGTATGCCCCAAGACAATACCTTCATTAACCATAAAGTGGCACTTTTCCCAACTCAAGACAAAATTAGTTTCTTCACATCTCTGCAAAACTCGATCAAGGTTGCTCAAGCAATTATCAAAAGAAGTTCCGTATACGGAGAAATCATCCATGAAAACCTCAACAATCTTGTCACAAAAATCAGAGAATATAGCCATCATGCATCTTTGAAAGGTAGCAGGTGCATTACATAAACCAAAAGGCATACGTCTATAAGCAAAGGTACCAAAAGGGCAAGTAAAAGTGGACTTTTCTTGATCCTCTTTTGACACAGGTATTTGAGAGAAACCAGAATAACCATCTAGAAAGCAAAAATGTGTATGTTTGGATAATCTTTCTAACATTTGATCAATAAAAGGTAAAGGGTAATGATATTTTTTAGTAGCTTTATTTAGTTTACGGAAACCAATTACCATTCTATAACCTGCAACAATTCTTTGTGGGATCAATTCATCTTTATCATTAGGAACAACAGTAATACCTCCCTTCTTGGGGACACAATGGACGGGACTTACCCACTGACTATCAGCAACATGATAAATTATACCTGCCTCCAGAAGCTTTAGTATATCTTTTCTTACCACTTCTTGCATCTTAGGATTTAACCGTCGTTGGTGATCAACAACTGGTTTAGCGTCTTTCTCCAATTTTATTTTGTGTTGACATAGAGTGGGACTAATGCCCTTAAGATCATCAAGAGTATATCCAATAGCAGCACGGTGCTTCTTCAGAGTTTTAAATAATTTCTTTTCTTCATGCTCTGAAAGGTTAGCACTAATAATAATAGGATATATCTTTTTCTCATCAAGATAAGCATATTTAAGAGTTTCAGGTAATGGTTTAAGCTCAAACACTGGATCACCCTTGGGTGGAGGAGGACCCCCTAGGATTTCAACAGCCAAGTTGTGTTTCAAAATAGGTCCTTGTTTAAAGAATACTTCATCTATTTCCCTTCTTTCATTCATAAACATATCATTTTCATGGTCGAGCAAATATTGTTCTAAAGGATTGTTAGGAGGCACGACAATAGAGCCAAGACCAATAATTTCATCTTTACTAGGTAATTCTTTATCATGGGGTTGTCTACGAAATTTAGCAAAATTAAACTCATGAGACATATCCCTCAAACCAATAGTAACAACATCCTTTTTGCAGTCTATCCTAGCATTAACAGTATTCAAGAAGGGTCTATCAAATATAATGGGGCAAAAGTTATCTTGTGGAGAAACAAGAACAAGAAAATCAGCAGGATATTTAACTTTCCCACACAAGACTTCAACATCTCTAACAATCCCAACTGGTGAAATAGTGTCCCTATTGGCAAGCTTAATTGTAACATCAATTTCTTCTATCTCAGCAGGTGCAATATCATGCATAATTTCTTTGTATAAGGAATGAGGTATTGCACTTGCACTAGCACCCATATCACACAAGCCATGATAACAATGATCTCCTATTTTAACAGAAATGACAGGCATGCCTACAATAGGTCTATGTTTATTTTTAGTATCCGGTCTAGCAATTCTAGCAGCTTCATCACAGAAGTAAATAACATGCCCATCAATATTATCACCCAAGAGATCTTTAACCATAGCAATACTAGGTTCAACTTTAATTTGCTCAGGGGGGTGTAGGTGTTCTAGTATTACTCTTACGAACCACAGTTGAAGCTTTAGCATGATCCTTTATTCTAACAGGGAAAGGTGGTTTCTCAATATAAGCAGTAGGAACAACAGGATCGTTATAAGTGATAGTCTTTTCTTCAACTTTAATAGGTGCAACTACTTTTACTTCAATAGGAGGATTATATTTAAACCACTTCTCCTTAGGGAGATCAACATGAGTAGCAAATGATTCAGAGAAAGAAGCTACTATCTCAGAGTCAAGTCCATATTTAGTGCTAAATTCACGGAAAACATCGGTATCCATAAAAGATTTAACACAATCAAATTTAGGTGTTATACCTGACTCCTTACCTTCGTCGAGATCCCAATCTTCAGAATTGCATTTAATTCTTTCCAATAAATCCCATTTGAATTCAATAGTCTTCATCATAAAAGAGCCAGTACAAGAAGTATCGAGCATGGAGCGATTATTGAGAGAAAGCCAAGCATAAAAATTTTGAATAATAATTTCTCTTGAGATCTCATGATTGGGGCATGAATATAACATTGACTTAAGCCTCCCCCAAGCTTGAGCGATGCTTTCTCCTTCGCGAGGCCAAAAATTATATATATAATCACGATCATGATGAACAAGATGCATAGGATAAAACTTCTGATGAAATTCCAATTTCAATCGGTTGTAGTTCCATGATCCCATATCATCACACAGCCTAAACCATGTCAATGCCTTTCCCTTCAAAGATATTAGGAAGACCTTCTTCTTGATAACATCCTCGGGCATACCTGCAAGCTTAAATAATCCACAAACTTCATCCACATAGTTTAGGTGTAAATCGGGATGTAATGTTCCATCACCTGTGAAAGGATTAGTTAGAAGTTTCTCTATCATACCCGAAGGAATTTCAAAGTAAACATTTTCAATAGGTTCAGTAGGTCGAGGAGCAACTCTTTGCTCTACTGGTCGGGGTGAAGATACCCCGAACAATCCCCTCAAAGGATTATGTTCCATAGTAACAAGTGACAGTAAATTTCAGCACACTATATAAATTTTTCCTTACCAAATTACACCTACCAAAGGCGCTTCACTCCCTGGCAACGGCGCCAGAAAAGAGTCTTGATGACCCACAAGTATAGGGGATCTATCGTAGTCCTTTCGATAAGTAAGAGTGTCGAACCCAACGAGGAGCAGAAGGAAATGACAAGCGGGTTTCAGTAAGGTATTCTCCGCAAGCACTGAAATTATCGGTAACAGATAGTTTTGTGATAAGGTAATTTGTAACGAGTAACAAGTAATGAAAGTAAATAAGGTGCAGCAAGATGGCCCAATCCTTTTTGTAGCAAAGGACAAGCCTGGACAAACTCTTATATAGAGAAAAGCGCTCCCGAGGACACATGGGAATTATAGTCAAGCTAGTTTTCATCACGCTCATATGATTCACCTTCGTTACTTTGATAATTTGGTATGTGGTGAAGGAAATATGCCCTAGAGGCAATAATAAAGTATTGTTTATTTCCTTATATCATGAAAAATGTTTATTATTCATGCTAGAATTGTATTAATCGGAAACATAATACATGTGTGAATACATAGACAAACAGAGTGTCACTAGTATGCCTCTACTTGACTAGCTCGTTGATCAAATATGGTTATGTTTCCTAGCCATAGACATGAGTTGTCATTTGATTAACGGGATCACATCATTAGGAGAATGAACTGATTGACTTGACCCATTCCGTTAGCTTAGCACTCGATCGTTTAGTATGTTGCTATTGCTTTGTTCATGACTTATACATGTTCCTATGACTATGAGATTATGCAACTCCCGTTTACCGGAGGAACACTTTGTGTGCTACCAAACGTCACAACGTAACTGGGTGATTATAAAGGTGCTCTACAGGTGTCTCCAAAGGTACTTGTTGGGTTGGCGTATTTCGAGATTAGGATTTGTCACTCCGACTGTCGGAGAGGTATCTCTGGGCCCACTCGGTAATGCACATCACTATAAGCCTTGCAAGCATTGTAACTAATGAGTTAGTTGCGGGATGATGTATTATGGAACGAGTAAAGAGACTTGCCGGTAACGAGATTGAACTAGGTATCGAGATACCGACGATCGAATCTCGGGCAAGTAACATACCGATGACAAAGGGAACAACGTATGTTGTTATGCGGTCTGACCGATAAAGATCTTCGTAGAATATGTGGGAACCAATATGAGCATCCAGGTTCCGCTATTGGTTATTGACCGGAGAGGTGTCTCGGTCATGTCTACATAGTTCTCGAACCCGTAGGGTCCGCACGCTTAACGTTACGATGACAGTTACATTATGAGTTTATATGTTTTGATGTACCGAAGGTTGTTCGGAGTCCCGGATGTGATCACGGACATGATGAGGAGTCTCGAAATGGTCGAGACATAAAGATTGATATATTGGAAGCCTATGTTTGGACATCGGAAGTGTTCCGGGGAAATCGGGATTTTTCCGGAGTACCGGAACCCCCCGGTAACTTAATGGGCCTTATGGGGCCTAGGTGGAAGAGAGGAGAGGAGGCCAGGGCAGGGCCGCGCCCCCTTCCCCCCCAGTCCGAATAGGACAAGGAGAGGGGGGCGGCGCCCCCCTTCCTTCCTCCCCTCCACCTCTTCCCCCTTCCTCTCCTAGTCCAACATGGAAAGGGGGGGAGTCCTACTCCCGGTAGGAGTAGGACTCCTCCTGGCGCGCCTCTCCTCCCTTGGCCGCCGACCTCCCCCTTGCTCCTTTATATACGGGGGCAGGGGGGCACCTCTCGACACACAATTGATCTACGATCTTTTAGCCGTGTGCGGTGCCCCCCTCCACCATATTACACCTCGATAATATCGTAGCGGAGCTTAGGCGAAGCCCTGCATCGGTAGAGCATCATCATCGTCACCACGCCGTCGTGCTGACAAAACTCTCCCTCAACACTCGGCTGGATCGGAGTTCGAGGGATGTCATCGAGCTGAACGTGTGCTGAACTCGGAGGTGTCGTGCGTTCGGTACTTGATCGGTCGGATCGTGAAGACGTACGACTACATCAACCGCGTTGTGTTAACGCTTCCGCTTTCGGTCTACGAGGGTACGTGGACAACACTCTCCCCTCTCGTTGCTATACATCACCATGATCTTGCGTGTGCGAAGAATTTTTTTGAAATTACTACGTTCCCCAACATGTGGGTGGACCGGTGCTTGGGTACTGCCCTTTCTTGGACAAGCATCCCACTTATGATTAACCCCTATTGCAAGCATCCGCAACTACAAAAGAAGTATTAAGGTAAACCTAACCATAGCATGAAACATATGGATCCAAATCAGCCCCTTACGAAGCAACTCATAAACTAGGGTTTAAGCTTCTATCACTCTAGCAACCCATCATCTACTTATTACTTCCCAATGCCTTTTTCTAGGCCCAAATAATGGTGAAGTGTCATGTAGTCGACGTTCACATAACACCACTAGAGGAAAGACAACATACATCTCATCAAAATATCGAACGAATACCAAATTCACATGACTACTTATAGCAAGACTTCTCCCATGTCCTCAGGAACAAACGTAACTACTCACAAATTATATTCATGTTCATAATCATAGGGGTATTAATATGCATAAAGGATTTAAACATATGATCTTCCACCAAATAAACCAACTAGCATCAACTACAAGGAGTAATTAACACTACTAGCAACCCACAAGTACCAATCTGAGGTTTTGGGACAAAGATTGGATACAAGGGATGAACTAGGGTTTGAGAGGAGATGGTGCTGCTGAAGATGTTGATGGAGATTGACCCCGTCCAGATGAGAGGATCGTTGGTGATGACGATGGTGATGATTTCCCCCTCCCGGAGGGATGTTTCCCCGGCAGAACAGCTCCGCCGGAGCCCTAGATTGGTTCCGCCAAGGTCCGCCTCGTGGCGGCGGTGTTTCGTCCCGAAAACTTGCTTGTGATTTTTTCCAGGGTAAAAGACTACATATAGCAGAAGATGGGCACCGGAGGCCTGCCAGGGGCCCACGAGGTAGGGGGCGCGCCCCCACCCTCGTGGCCAGGTTGTGGGCCCCCTCTGGTTGATTCTTTCTCCAGTATTTTTTATATATTCCAAAACGTGCATCCGTGAAGTTTCAGGACTTTTGGAGTTGTGCAGAATAGGTCTCTAATATTTGCTCCTTTTCCAGCCTAGAATTTGAGCTGCCGGCATTCTCCCTCTTCATGTAAACCTTGTAAAATAAGAGAGAAAAGGCATAAGTATTGTGACATAACGTGTAATAACAGCCCATAATGCAATAAATATCGATATAATCATGATGCAAAATGGACGTATCAGGCTTGCGGCGGCGGAACTCCCGATCTAGGTTTCTTTTCGGGGGTTTCTATATTTATAGGAATTTTTGGTGTCGGTCTCACGTTAGGGGGGTCTCCGAGTCATCCACGAGGCAGGGGGCGCGCCCTCCACCCTCGTGGACGGCTCGGGACTCTTCTGGCCCAACTCTTTTACTCCGGGGGCTTCTTTTGGTCCATAAAAAACATCAAAAATTGGCACGTCAATTGGACTCCGTTTGGTATTCCTTTTCTGTAAAACTCAAAAACAAGGAAAAAACAGAAACTGGCACTGGGCTCTAGGTTAATAGGTTAGTCCCAAAAATCATATAAAATAACATATAAATGCATATAAAACATCTAAGATGGATAATATAATAGCATGAATACTTCATAAATTATAGATACGTTGGAGACGTATCAGCATCCCCAAGCTTAATTCCTGCTCGTCCTCGAGTAGGTAAATGATAAAAGAAATAATTTATGAAGTGTGAATGCTAGCAGGTGCACAAGTTTGATCAATGATAATTTCAATCACCTTTTCTAGCATCATTATATGTCATAACAGTATCTCCTCTCATAAAACTTTTCATGATCAAGTAACAAGCTATTCACATGTTAAAGTATAGATCATAAACTTTCTTGAAACTAACAAACCATGCTCTTAGTCATCAAACAATTGCAATTCATCTTATTTCGGGAAGGGTCTACGTAAGAGCTTTGATTCAGCAAACTCCACATACTCAACTATCATTTAATCTTTCACAATTGCTAACACTCACGTGATATTTATGGGTTCAAAGTTTTAATCGGACACAAAGAAAGATAGGGGCTTATAGTTTCGCCTCCCAACCTTTTACCTCAAGGGTAATGTCAACAATAATACTTTATGAAAACCTACATCCAAGTGGATATATATACATCCAGATCGCTCCAACACAAAGTGCTTGCCAAAGGAAAAAGTGTAAAAAGGAAAGGTGAATATCACCATGACTCTTGTATAAGGGTAGAAGGTAAAAGTAGAAGATAGGCCCTTCGCAGAGGGAAGCAGAGGTTGTCATGCGCTTTTATGGTTGGATGCACAAAATCTTAATGCAAAAGAACGTCACTTTATATTGCCGCTTGTGATAAAGACCTTTATTATGCAGCCCGTCGCTTTTATTTCTTCCCTATCACAAGTTCGTATAAAGCTTATTTTCTTGGCACTAATAGATCATACATATTTAAGGAGCAATTTTTTATTGCATGCACCGATGACAACTTACTTGAAGGATCTTACTCAATCCATAGGTAGACTCTCATGGAAAAACTAGGTTAAGGTTATTACTCCTTATACGTGAAGTCATTACTCCCCATGGGATATAAGTGAAGCACACAAGTAAATGACAAAACTACTCTAAAAAGATATAAGTGAAGATCAATGAGTAGTCAGATAATTATTTAGCTAAGTGATGACTCTCTCTCATTTAAGTACTTCAGATCTTAAGTACTTT
The DNA here is from genome assembly GCF_018294505.1 of Triticum aestivum. NCBI lineage: Eukaryota > Viridiplantae > Streptophyta > Magnoliopsida > Poales > Poaceae > Triticum > Triticum aestivum. The sequence goes on from NC_057802.1 coordinate 138,625,798, forward strand.
ATTCAAACAGCAATAAAAACTAAATAAAATAAAATGACGCTCCAAGAAAAACACATATCATGTGGTGAATAAAAATATAGCTCCAAGTAAGGTTACCGATGAACGAAGACGAAAGAGGGGATGCCATCCGGGGCATCCCCAAGCTTAGGCTCTTGGTTGTCCTTGAATATTACCTTGGGGTGCCTTGGGAATCCCCAAGCTTAGGCTCTTGCCACTCCTTATTTCATAGTCCATCGAATCTTTACCCAAAACTTGAAAACTTCACAACACAAAACTCAACAGAAAACTCGTAAGCTCCATTAGTATAAGAAAATTAATCACCACTTAGGTACTGTTGTGAACTCATTCTAAATTCATATTGGTGTAATATCTACTGTATTACAACTTCTCTATGGTTCATACCCTCCGATACTACTCATAGATTCATCAAAATAAGCAAACAACACATAGAAAACAGAATCTGTCAAAAACAAAACAGTCTGTAGTAATCTGGTAACTTTCCATACTTCTGTAACTCCAAAAATTCTGAAATAAATTTGTGGACGTGAGGAATTTGTCTATTAATCTTCTGCAAAAATAATCAACTTAAAATCACTCTTCTGTAAAAAATGACAGCAAATCTCGTGAGCGCAAAGTTTCTGTTTTTTACAGCAAGATCACATTAACTTTCACCCAAGTCTTCCCAAAGGTTCTACTTGGCACTTTATTGAAACAAAATCTATAAAACATGATTACTACAGTATCTTAATCATGTGAACACACAAAAAACAGTAGGGGTAAATATTGGGTTGTCTCCCAACAAGCGATTTCTTTAATGCCTTTTAGCTAGGCATGATGATTTTAATGATGCTCACATAAAAGATAAGATTTGAAACATAAAGAGAGCATCATGAAGAATATGACTAGCACATTTAAGTCTAATCCACTTCCTATGCATAGGGATTCAGTGAGCAAACAACTTATGGGAACAATAATCAACTAGCATAGGAAGGCAAAACAAGCATAACTTCAAAACTTTAAGCACATAGAGAGGAAACTTGATATTATTGCAATTCCTACAAGCATATGTTCCTCCCTCATAATAATTTTCAGTAGCATCATGAATGAATTCAACAATATAACCATCACATAAAGCATTCTTTTCATGATCTAAAAGCATAGAAAATTTACTACTCTCCACATAAGCAAAATTCTTCTCATTCGGAATAGTGGGAGTATCATAAGAAACTCGAATACTATAAAATTTTTCCACATTAAAAGAGTAATGTTTAGAAAAAGGGTAATAATAATCATGACAAGTTTTAATATAATCATCACTACTTTTTAAAGCATAAGTGTCATCACAATAATCATCATAAGTAGCAACTTTGTTCTCATCATAATCAATTGAAACCTCTTCCAAGATAGTGGAATCATTACTAAATAAAGTCATGACCTCTCCAAATCCACTTTCATAATTGTCACAACAAGATTCAACACCTTCCAAAATAGTGGGATCATTACTTCCTAAAGTTGACACTCTTCCAAACCCACTTTCATCAATATAATCATCATAAATAGGAGGCATGCTATCATCAGAATAAATTTGTATCTCAAAACTTGGGAGGTTAAAAATATCATCTTCATAAATCATAGCATCCCCAAGCTTGGGACAAACATTAATTGCAGCAAATAAATTCTCAAACATATCATTCTCATCAAACTTGGCATCCCCAAGCTTGGGCCTTTTCATATCATAAGCATAATCACTCTCGTCATTAATAGTATGGATAGCACCAATAGTATAGCAATTATCGTCATCACAATGAGTAATAGGAGCAACATCATTTGGGAGGGATACCTTTTTACCTTTGTTTCTCCGTCTTTTCTTTTTCTTCTTCACATCATGTGGGTTTAATCCTCTTTTTGGAGCTCCTTATTAATGATATTGGTTGAATAGAAAGCTCCTCCTCGTTACCTGATTCATCATAAGAAAGAAGGATGATATTGGGAAATCTCTTCCCTTTAATTAGTATTCTCTTCATCTTCTATTTGTTTTCTTGTCTTTATGTAATTGGAAATATAAGGATTTTCAATGCAATTCACCGCACAATACATATAAATTTCCTCAAGATCAAAATCAAGAACCTTATCAAGGACAAATTCTGGCATATCCTTAGTTATACGTTTCATTTATTCATAACCCACAAGCAAACTAAGTTCATTATGATGCGCAAGGGAAATCAAGTCATCACAATTTTTGGACACGATACGATCATGAAACAATTTGCATTGGATATTCCCATTTGGTTTCTAAATACTTATGCCTCTTGCAAAATCTATCTTCCCTATTTGGTGTGTACTTGCAAACTCTATGCACTCCACAAAAATTGACATGCTTATAAGAGACATTTTCATCATGACTAGTGCAATCATCATTAGTACTATGGATATTCAAAGAGTTCGTACTAACAACATTGCAATCATGCTCATCATTCAAAGATTTAGTGCCAAACATTTTAATGCATTCTTCTTCTAGCACTTGGGCACAGTTTTCCTTTCCATAATTTTCACGAAAGATATTAAAAAGATGAAGCATATGAGGCACCCTCAATTCCATTTTTTTGTAGTTTTCTTTTATAAACTAAACTAGTGATAAAACAAGAACCTAAAAGATTCGATTGCAAGATCTAAAGATATACCTTCAAGCACTCACCTCCCCGGCAACGGCGCCAGAAATGAGCTTGATGTCTACTACACAACCTTCTTCTTGTAGACGTTGTTGGGCCTCCAAGTGCAGAGGTTTGTAGGACAGTAGCAAATTTCCCTCAAGTGGATGACCTAAGGTTTATCAATCCGTGGGAGGCGTAGGATGAAGATGGTCTCTCTCAAACAACCCTGCAACCAAATAACAAAGAGTCTCTTGTGTCCCCAACACACCCAATACAATGGTAAATTGTATAGGTGCACTAGTTCGGCGAAGAGATGGTGATACAAGTGCAATATGGATGGTAGATATAGGTTTTTGTAATCTGAAAATATAAAAACAGCAAGGTAGCAAGTGGTAAAAGTGAGCGTAAACGGTATTGCAATGCTAGGAAACAAGGCCTAGGGTTCATACTTTCACTAGTGCAAGTTCTCTCAACAATAATAACATAGTTGGATCATATAACAATCCCTCAACGTGCAACAAAGAGTCACTCAAAGTCACTAATAGCAGAGAACAAACGAAGAGATTATTGTAGGGTACGAAACCACCTCAAAGTTATCCTTTCTGATCGATCTATTCAAGAGTCTGTAGTTAAATAACACGGAGCTATTCTTTCCGTTCAATCTATCCTAGAGTTCATACTAGAATAACACCTTAAGACACAAATCAACCAAAACCCTAATGTCACCTAGATACTCCAATGTCACCTCAAGTATCTGTGGGTATGATTATACGATATGCATCACACAATCTTAGATTCATCTATTCAAACCAACACAAAGTACTTCAAAGAGTACCCCAAAGTTTCTACCGGAGAGTCAAGACGAAAATGTGTGCCAACCCCTATGCATAAGTTCACAAGGTCACTGAACCCGCAAGTTGATCACCAAAACATACATCAAGTAGATCACGTGAATATCCCATTGTCACCATAGATAAGCACATGCAAGACATACATCAAGTGTTCTCAAATCCTTAAATACTCAATCCGATAAGATAACTTCGAAGGGAAAACTCGATCCATTACAAGAGAGTAGAGGGAGAGAAACATCATAAGATCCAACTATAATAGCAAAGCTCGTGATACATCAAGATCGTGCCATATCAAGAACACAAGAGAGAGAGAGAGAGATCAAACACATAGCTACTGGTACATACCCTCAGACCCGAGGGTGAACTACTCCCTCCTCGTCACGGAGAGCGCCGGGATGATGAAGAAGGCCATCGGTGATGGATCCCCCCTCTGGCAGGGTGCCGAAACAGGGTCCCAATTGGTTTTTGGTGGCTACAGAGGCTTGCGGCGGCGGAACTCCCGATCTAGGTTTCTTTTAGGGGGTTTCTGTATTTATAGGAATTTTTGGCGTTGGTCTCACGTCAGGGGGGTCTCCGAGTCTTCCACAAGGCAGGGGGCGCGCCCAGGGGGTAGGGCGCTCCCTCCACCCTCGTGGACGGCTTGGGACTCTTCTGGCCCAACTCTTTTACCCCAGGGGCTTATTTTGGTCCATAAAAAGTTGGCAAAAATTGGCACGTCAATTGGACTCCATTTGGTGTTCCTTTTCTGTAAAACTCAAAAACAAGGAAAAAACAGAAACTAGCACTGGGCTCTAGGTTAATAGGTTAGTCCCAAAAATCATATAAAATAGCATATAAATGCATAGAAAACATCTAAGATGGATAATATAATAGCATGAATACTTCATAAATTATAGATACGTTGGAGACGTATCAAGTGACATCTTGATGAACGGGCATTTGAGGACCTTCCTCCACGGCAAGAGCGATATCAATACCGCCACTATGATGAAGAACTCTGCTACGGCAAGCTCAAGTTCACCATGCCCAAGTTCTATGGAAGCAATGATCCCGAAGAGTATCTCTCATGGGCCTTGAAGGTGGACAAGATATTCCGTCTTCACAACTATGACGAGGAAAAGAAGATCGCCATGGCCTCCCTTGAGTTTCAAGACTACGTCCTCATTTGGTGGGAACAAGTGATCGAGCGACGACAAACAAGAGGCGAACCACCAATCACAACTTGGACAGAAATGAAGGATGTCATGAGAGCTCGCTTCGTGCCTACACACTACACCCGAGATCTCTTCAAGAAGTTGCAACTCCTCAAGCAAGGCACGAAGACGATGGAAGAATACTACCAAGAAATGGAGATTGCCATGATACAATCCAATGTCAAGGAAGACGACAAGCAAACAATGGCATGCTTTTTGAACGGCCTCAACCACCGAATCAAGCGGATTGCCGACTTCCAACCATACTCAAACCTTCTCAAGCTAGTTCATCAAGCGACCAAGGTAGAGCGACAAGTGCAAGATGACTTCAAATACGCCAAGTACTCGTCCAATACCTACGCCTCCTACTCTCAAGCTCCCGCGACTTCGTCAACTCCTACCTCAACTAGAGCATCACCAAGTACCGGCGACAAGCCAAGTTCGAAGCAAGCTATGCCTCCCTCGACTCGCCCTCCGGCAAGCACCTACAAATCCAAGACTTCCTCATATTCGGCACCACCAAATGACCCCTTCAAGACAAGTTCATTCAAGTGCTTCACATGTGGTGGCCGAGGGCACAAGTCTTTCGAATGCACCAATAAGTGAACCATGATCTTCAACGATGATGGCACATACGACTCGATGAGTGAAGAAGAAATGGAAGCCCTTGAGCACGTGGCCATGCACCGGCGCGTGAACGAAGATGAAGATGATCAAGTATTCTGTGACAACGATCCAAGTCCCTCTCTTGTGGTCTCCAAGGTCTTGACGCTCCAACACCACCAAGAAGAAGACCAACGGTGCCACATGTTCCACACCAAGGCCGGCATCAACGGGCGTTCCATGAAAGTCATCATCGATGGAGGAAGGTGTCACAACTTAGCAAGCAAAGAGCTATGTTCCAAGCTACAATTGGTCAAGAAGAAGCACCCTCGTCCCTACAAGGTGCAATGGCTAAGCGACTCCGGCACTATCCAAGTGGAGCATACAGTGCAAGTTTCTTTCAAGATTGACGCCTACGAGGACACCTGGGAGTGCGACGTGGTTCCTATGTCCGTGTGCCACCTTCTTTTGGGAAGACCTTGGCAATTCGACCCCGGGGTCATCCACAATGGAATAACCAACCACTATAGCTTCAAGATGAAGGGCAAGGAGTATGTGCTTCAACCAATGTCACCAAGCCAAGTGATCGCCGACAAGCAAGCTTCCACCCATCGAGGAGATACTAGTGAGAGAGTGCACCACCAAAAAGAAAGTGAGCGCCACAAGCCAAAATTGAGTGACTCTTCGCCAAGAGAGAAAAACTTAGTCCTCCTAGCCACAAAAAGAGAGATGAGAGAAGTGTGTGAGAACCCATCAAGTGTCATCCACTTTGTCCTCCTATGCAAAGATGAGGTGGCAAAAACTAACACTCCTAATCCTCTCACTACAAAAAATACACTTCCATGATGATACGTGTTTGTCACAGAAGGTCACATTTTCTGTCATGCATGTACATCCATGACGATTTTATGACAGAATCAAGATAGTCATACCTGTGCTGTCGTAGAAGTGTTTCATGAAATTACCAAAATTATCATCACGGAAGTGTCCACTTCCATGACGATAAATCCCGCGTCACAGAAGTGCTTTCGTCAAGGGTGACCGACACGTGGCATCCACCGTAACGGAACGCCGTTAAGCTATCGGGTCGGGTTTTGGATCCGATAACCCGTTAACAGCCCCGACCAATGGGGATTTTCCACGTGTAAAATCATCATTGGCTGGAGGAAACACGTGTCGGCTCATCGTTGGGACAGATGTCATCCACTCATTGGACAGAAGGCGCCTATGATACGTCGACACGTGGCACGACCCAATAGAGGCCCATTCCTGTGAAAAGGCCGGCCCATTTGACTTGGTCAAAAGGTGGCGGGTCGGCCCATGTAAAGCCTGTTAACGGCCTATTCGCATATAGCTCATTTACAGCCCGCTAACCCAAGGCCCGTTACGCCCTAACTGAATTAGGCCCAGTAGCGTCATCTAGGCCACCCAATATGATTCCAGCCCGTTCTCACTTCTGGCCCATGTATGGCCCATGATGTCTTTCGGCCCATATGAGGCCCTATGTAACTCTTGGCCTATTAACGGCCCGTGGTGAAACTGGCCCGTAATGAACAGTGTATCACTTTACACCCATTAACGACCCATGGTGAAACTGGCCCGTAATGAACAGTGTATCACTTTATACCCATTAACAGCCCGTTATTCTGTTGGGCCGTTTCCAGCCCATGTTATCTTTCGTCCTTCTCAGAGCCCATTTATTCTTGGGCTCATTTCCAGCATTCGTTTACTTACGGCCCATTACTGTCATTTTCTGCTTGTGGGCCAAATTCAGCCCGTGGTTACAGTAAGCCCGTTTGTGGTCCGTTAATACGTTGGGCCGTTTTCATAGCGTCATCAAATACGGCCTATTAACGATGGCCCGTTATGGTCGGCCCATGAACAGACGATTCCAACTCTAGCCCGTTTACGACCATAATGCAGTCTGTTATTGGCCCATGTTTGGCCAATCGATCATACTGCCCGTATAAGGCCCATTGATGATACGGCCCGTAGAAGGCCCATTGTTTCTACGGCCCGTAGAAGGCCCACTGTTTCTACGGCCCGTAGAAGGCCCACTGTTTCTACGGCCCGTAGGAGGCCCAGTGTCACTACAGTAAATATTAGCCCATGGTTATTGTGGCCTAGTTTTAAAAAATAGGTTATTGCAGCCACTAGCAAACCATGGAAAAAGAACTGCAATGACTACAAGCAAACAAATAAACAAGACAACAAGGAAATAAATAAGCAAGCAACTTACGCTAGGCTATCACGGCTATCACACATATTACATCCACTGGGCATCAAAGTTCGCCACCAGTGCATATAAACGCGCCGACAAAAGAATATACAAAACTGAGAGCACTTCAGAAGGCACTAGGCCTGGCCACGTCGGCCCCCCCAAACAGCCGAAGAAGCTGAGTAGACCTCAGTTGTGTCAACGATAGATGCATCAACACTAGATTTAAGGCATGATGGTGCGCACGGCAGTCCTCTAACATCTTCATTGCATCTTTGACTTCAAGTCGGAGCTGAGCTGAAGCAAGCCTTTCCACTTTAAGTTGAGACTGAAGAAGTCGAACTGATTGAGGCAGCGACTGCACAGAGGTCGTCTCACACCTGCTGGTGAGTAGCTTCAACTCACTGTCTTCATCAAGACAGGACCTTGGGGTCATGTCGCTGTCCTCAAGATGGTTTGGCTCACTATCTTCCCTAAAGTTCTGCCTGGCGTAAGAGATACGAGTCTGAAAGAGAAACAAGGAGACATGTAACAGGTTTCACAATTATATAAGCAAATAAATGGATCTGTTCTGCATAAGGAACATGTTTTTACAACTACAATTTGAAGCTGGTAGTTGTTGCAAACATCCAATCAGATGTAAACAGCAAAGCAAACAGCAGTGGAGGAAATGATGCCTATCCAAATCTATACTAGAACAAAGTTTGAAGGCTTGAGAAGGATGAACTTACATTACATGTTAACAAGGGCTGGACAAAGCCCTTCTCCATGTTGATGGAAGGATAATTCAATAAATTCCCCAAAGAAAATTCTTTATAAGCGTTGCCATTATTCTACATTTTGCAAAGAGTAAATATAGATCAAATAATATTGGAAGAAACAGAGGATAATGAAGCTCAGGTGCAGACTGATGATACATAATCAAATAGCAATTAATTAAGTACAGCGTTACAAGGCAAAAGGGAGAGAGGTACTGACAAGAGCAATGCAGAGCCCATTATTGTTTTGAGATCGTATGATCCTTTGAGCAAGGAGATTCATCTGAAATTAGTTTTCATACAAGAGAGAAGGTAAGGCACAAGCAGAAATTTAGGAGTTCAAATTTTGAATTGATATCATAGACAGTACCTGACGCTGGGCTCCCAGCAGTTCTAATAGGGGTTTGGCCACTGGAGTAGGGGTAAAGTGTGGTACAGTTGGGCTTGTGTTTTCTGTGGCTGCTGATCTATCTGATTTAACAGGTATCACTACCTTTTCCAAATACCTAGTTTGTACTCCTTGAGGATCTGCACTCGCCCTCTTCCTTTTGGACATCTATTACGAAAGAACAACATTTGACTGGAAAAACATAGTGTGACGACACATGGAATAGGTATAGAAAATGGATAGGTATGGCATATACTCATATATGATGCTTAAACTAAGCAGATGGTGTAACAAAGTAGAAGTAATGCAAGAGGTCAGATGCAAAATATGTGCGACCAATACAACTTTGCAAAGTTAGAGCAAGCACCTTGATGGGTGAATAAGATAGGCCATCCTCCACCATGCCAAGTTTGTTAGCCAGTGGATCGTTCCGCAATATTCCTCTCGTGCGCCCATTCTCATATTCATTTTGATAATGTTCAATATCTGACATGCATGAAAACATATAAACAAGTGAGATTTTCTTTGTAATGCAGAAGTGATTCTAATCCAATACTGCCTCCCTGTAAACCCCTTTGTGCTATCTCTGCAATTCTTTTAAAAGATGCCATGCATGCTGTAATTTGTTGTGTGCATTAATATAATGTGGCCTACTATTCAAAATATGAGAGCACCAGAAGTGATGACACTTCGCAGATGATAGCTTCAACATATAGTAAAGAAGAACAAGTCGACCTGACCTGACAGATTCAAAATATACTAAGGGAGAACAACTCGACCTGACCAGTCGACCGCAAGAGAAGAGTATCATCTTCAAGAAGAGCAGAAGAGCAAGCAGATTGAAGATATTACAAGTCTTTCAGTACAATGTCGGTTGGCCACCCATGATGAACCAGAGCGCACAGAGAAATACTATTCTTTCCGGTCTCTCCATATGTGGCTCACATGCATTTCGAAACTAAAGTAGGAACATTTAGCTAACCCATTAAACATCTCTCAGTTTTACTAATATCAGCAATAATATCAGATATGAATTTGTACAACTAAGCTTGTTTAGCTCGATGGGTGGAGCAGTGCTATTACGACACGAACCACGTAGGCTGATTGTGGTCACCATAAAATGGGGAAAACATAAGCATGGTGAGTACAATGTTGACCGTGGCAGTGGGATGGCAGATCTGAAGCTGCAAACCGCGCAAAGGGTAGTTAGCAACCGATATTTGCTTTGAAATAACAACTAAGATTTGGTATGGACAAGAAAGTATAGTCAACAAGTGACAAAGAAATGCAATTATGCTGTCTCTCTATATGTCGCGACATGCATTTGGAAACTCAAGTGGGACCTTTAGCTAACCAATTAAATGTGTCGGTTAACTAATATCAGTATCATATCACAATCATATTTGAACAACTAAGCTTTCGAATTCTGAGTGTTGTGTTGTTTAGCTTGAAGGGTGGAGTAATGCTAGTACGACAGAAAGCACCTACGCAGATCATAGTAGAGTAGATAAAAGGGGAAAACCCTAAGCATCAAGAGAAAAATCAGGAAAGTGGAACTAGCTGGACCAGTGGGTGGCGCACATGCTTTTCGAAACGAATATAGGAACATTAGGTGACCAATTAAACGTTATCTGTTTTAGTGATATGAGCATCATATCAGATTCGTATTTCAACACGTAAGCTTTGGGTTGAGGTCTTGAGGAGCAGTGCTAGCACGACACGAAGCACCTACGATGATGGTAGTGAATATAAAGGGGGAAACCATAAGCTTTACGAGTATAGTGCCCGTGCCATGGCGGATCTGAAGGTGCAAACCGGACAAAGCTACTTCGCAACCAATGTTTGCTTTCAACTAACCACTACGATTTGGTACGGACAAGAAAAGTACAGTAAACAAATTACGATCTATTTTCCGGGTGAGATCAATAACTTAAGCACATATGGAAGAGTACCACCTCTCTTGCGACGCCGTGTAGGCCTATGCTGATACGTTGAGGGTGCTGCGGGTGCGATGGCTGTCGGCGGCGGGGAAGAAGACTTTAGACGGCAGATGGCCAGGTCGGGGGATATATCCTGTTGCCGTGGACGAGGCGGTCGTAGGAGCGGCAACAGAAAGGTGGACGACGGCACCGATGAAGCGAGAGGAGGCGATGAAAGGATCCTGGTCCAGCGCCGTGGATGAGAGTCGTCCATCTCTTGCAGTGGACGACGGGGTAGGGGTAGTGGCTCCGGCAAGGTGGAGGATGGGGTGGCGGACGGAGGAGGCTGGCCGCAGTGCGGAGGTTGTCGTGCCGCCGACGGTGTATGAATGGGGAAATGGAGGGGAGGGGGATCTCAAACTTTGGGACGCGCTTATCTGAAATGGGGGAAAGTTACAAACTTATCCCCCGTTTAGAATTTCAGACATCGCGTCGGTTGGGGATAGGACGGTAATCTCGCATCTCCCAAATATTTGCCGGTAACTATTTCGGGCGAGGAGAGGGTGTTTTGCCGCCCACGGTGTATGAACGGGGCTGACAGGTAGGGCGGTTGTGTCATGTATGATGGAAGTTACACATCTGCCCCTATTTAAAATATTAGCCTACATCGATTTCGGATCAGGAGAGTCTGTTTTGCCGCCCACCGTGTATGAATGGGGAAATGGAGGAAGAGACACATGTCTTTCGGACGAGCTTGAATCAAATGTGTTTTGCCGCCCACGTTTGGCGCCCACCGTGTCTGAATGGGCTCAGAGGCCGTCGTGTCACGTTTGATTGAAGTTACTAGTCTACCCCTATCAACAGCAGTGTAAATCCGGTCGATAAGGATGTCAAGTGTCAGGGGTAGACAGTAATTTCCATCTTGCAAACACTTGCTTCGGGCATCCCACAAATTATAGTGGGTGTTTAGCCGCTTCGTTCAAAACTTGGGAGAATTAGCATTCACGTTTGCCCTGGGACCTGGCAAACTAAATTCAAATCCAATTTGTATTCGATTACGAATATCCACAGATAATTATACGTTTTGTTATTTATTTCTTCAAAACCACAGCAAAGATTTATTCCACCTTTATATATGATTATGATTTAGAAATGTCGTGATCTTCGAATTCAGTAGGTTGGATACACTCTGCGTCAAACAGTTATTTCATCCAATACAATATGCTCACACGAAAAACAGTTCACCTTATGTCAATCATACAAGTACTGATGATTACCTCGCCTAAAAAATTCGGATCATTACAACACATGGAAAACATAGGGGGTCTTGCAACATAATCCATTCAGAGACATGACACAACATGCAAGTACAATAATCTAATGACAATTTCAACTGGTATCTAAAGAAGAATCGGGATTACCTTGGGCTTCAGATAGCAGAAACAGCAGGACCTCCTCCTGTTGGAAATATGCCCTAGAGGCAATAATAAAATGGTTATTATTATATTTCCTTGTTCATGATAATTGTCTATTGTTCATGCTATAATTGTGTTATCCGAAAATCGTAATACATGTGTGAATACATAGACCACAACATGTCCCTAGTGAGCCTCTAGTTGACTAGCTCGTTGATCAACAGATAGTCATGGTTTCCTGACTATGGACATTGGATGTCATTGATAACGGGATCACATCATTAGGAGAATGATGTGATGGACAAGACCCAATCCTAAGCATAGCACAAGATCGTGTAGTTCGTTTGCTAGAGCTTTTCCAAATGTCAAGTATCATTTCCTTAGACCATGAGATTGTGCAACTCCCGGATACCATAGGAGTGCTTTGGGTGTGCCAAACGTCACAACGTAACTGGGTGGCTATAAAGGTGCACTACGGGTATCTCCGAAAGTGTCTGTTGGGTTGGCACGAATCGAGACTGGGATTTGTCACTCCGTATGACGGAGAGGTATCTCTGGGCCCACTCGGCAATGCATCGTCATAATGAGATCAATGTGACCAAGTGTTTGGTCACGGGATCATGCATTACGGTATGAGTAAAGTGACTTGCCGGTAACGAGATTGAACAAGGTATTGGGATACCAACGATCGAATCTCGGGCAAGTAACGTACCGATTGACAAAGGGAATTGTATACGGGATTGATTGAATCCTCGACATCGTGGTTCATCCGATGAGATCATCGTGGAACATGTGGGAGCCAACATGGGTATCCAGATCCCGCTGTTGGTTATTGACCGGAGAGTCGTCTCGGTCATGTCTGCATGTCTCCCGAACCCGTAGGGTCTACACACTTAAGGTTCGGTGACGCTAGGGTTGTAGAGATATTAGTATGCGGAAATCCGAAAGTTGTTCGGAGTCCCGGATGAGATCCCGTACGTCACGAGGAGTTCCGGAATGGTCCGGAGGTGAAGAATTGTATATAGGAAGTCCAGTTTCGGCCACCGGGAAAGTTTCGGGGGTCACCGGTATTGTACCAGGACCACCGAAAGGGTCCCGGGGGTCCACCGAGTGGGGCCACCTATCCCGGAGGGCCCCATGGGCTGAAGTGGGGGAGGGAACCAGCCCCTGGTGGGCTGGTGCGCCCCCCTTGGGCCTCCCCTGTGCCTAGGGTTGGAAAGCCTAGGGGTGGGGGGCGCCCCACTTGACTTGGGGGGCAAGTCCCCCCCTTGGCCGCCGCCCCCCCTTGAGATGGGATCTCTGGGGGCCGGTGCCCCCCTGGACCCCTATATAAAGAGGGGGGAGGGAGGGCAGCCGCACCCCAAGCCCCTGGAACCTCCCTCTCCCTCCCGTGACACCTCTCCCTCTCGCTGAGCTTGGCGAAGCCCTGCCGAGATCCCCGCTGCTTCCACCAGCACGCCGTCGTGCTGCTGGATCTCCATCAACCTCTCCCTCCCCTTGTTGGATCAACAAGGAGGAGACGTCTTCCCCAACCGTACGTGTGTTGAACACGGAGGTGCCGTCCGTTCGGCGCTCGGTCATCGGTGATTTGGATCACGACGAGTACGACTCCATCAACCCCGTTCACTTGAACGCTTCCGCTCGCGATCTACAAGGGTATGTAGATGCACTCTTTTCCCTCTCGTTGCTAGAAGACTCCATAGATTGTTCTTGGTGATGCGTATAATTTTTTTTAATTTCTGCAACGATCTCCGACAGTGGCATCATGAGCTAGGTCTATGCGTAGTTTCTATGCACGAGTAGAACACAAACTTGTTGTGGGCGTAGATGTTGTCAATTTTCTTGCCACTACTAGTCTTATCTTGTTTCGGCGGCATCGTGGGATGAAGCGGCCCGGACCGACCTTACACGTATGCTTACGTGAGACAGGTTCCACCGACTGACATGCACTAGTTGCATAAGGTGGCTAGCGGGTGTCTGTCTCTCCCACTTTAGTCGGATCGGATTCGATGAAAAGGGTCCTTATGAAGGGTAAATAGAAGTTGGCATATCATGTTGTGGTTTTACGTAGGTAAGAAACGTTCTTGCTAGAAACCTATAGAAGCCACGTAAAAACATGCAACAACAATTAGAGGACGTCTAACTTGTTTTTGCAGCATATGCCTTGTGATGTGATATGGCCAAAAGGATGTGATGAATGAAATATATGTGATGTATGAGATTGATCATGTTCTTGTAATAGGAATCACGACTTGCATGTCGATGAGTATGACAACCGGCAGGAGCCATAGGAGTTGTCTTTATTTTTTGTATGACCTGCGTGTCATTGAATAACGCCATGTAAATTACTTTACTTTATTGCTAAACACGTTAGCCAAAGATGTAGATGTAATCGTTGGCGTGACAACTTCATGAAGACACGATGATGGAGATCATGATGATGGAGATCATGGTGTCATGCCGGTGACGAAGATGATCAAGGCGCCCCGAAGATGGAGATCAAAGGAGCAATATGATACTGGCCATATCATGTCACTATTTGATTGCATGTGATGTTTATCATGTTTTACATCTTATTTGCTTAGAACGACGGTAGCTTAAATAAGATGATCCCTCGCAATAATTTCAAGAAAGTGTTCCCCCTAACTGTGCACCGTTGCGAAGGTTCGTTGTTTTGAAGCACCACGTGATGATCGGGTGTGATAGATTCTAACGTTCGAATACAACAGGTGTAAGCCAGACTTACACACGCAATACACTTAGGTTGACTTGACGAGCCTAGCATGTACAGACATGGCCTCGGAACACGGAAGACCGAAAGGTCAAGCATGAGTCGTATAGAAGATACGATCAACATGAAGATGTTCACCGATGTTAACTAGCCCGTCTCACGTGATGATCGGACACGGCCTAGTTGACTCGGATCATGTTTCACTTAGATGACTAGAGGGATGTCTATCTGAGTGGGAGTTCATTGAATAATTTGATTAGATGAACTTAATAATCATGAACTTAGTCTAAAATCTTTACAATATGTCTTGTAGATCAAATGGCCCACGCTAATGTTGCCCTCAACTTCAACGCATTCCTAGAGAAAACCAAGCTGAAAGATGATGGCAGCAACTATACGGACTGGGTCCGGAACCTGAGGATCATCCTCATAGCTGCCAAGAAAGATTATGTCCTAGAAGCACCGCTAGGTGACACACCCATCCCAGAGAACCAAGACGTTATGAACGCTTGGCAGCAGCGTGCTGATGATTACTCCCTCATTCAGTGCGGCATGCTTTACAGCTGAGAACCGGGGCTCCAAAAGCGTTTTGAGCAACACGGAGCATATGAGATGTTCGAAGAGCTGAAAATGGTTTTCCAAGCTCATGCCCGGGTCGAGAGATATGAAGTCTCCGGCAAGTTCTTCAGTTGTAAGATGGAGGAAAATAGTTCTGTCAGTGAGCACATACTCAAAATGTATGGGTTACACAACCGCTTGACTCAGCTGGGAGTTAATCTCCCGGATGACGCGGTCATTGACAGAATCCTTCAGTCGCTTCCACCGAGCTACAAGAGCTTTGTGATGAACTTCAATATGCAGGGGATGGAAAAGACCATTCCTGAGGTATATTCAATGCGGAAATCAGCGGAGGTGGAGATCAAAAAGGAACATCAAGTGTTGATGGTGAATAAAACCACTAAGTTCAAGAAAGGCAAGGGTAAGAAGAACTTCAAGAAGGACGACAAGGGAGTTGCCGCGCCCGGTAAGCCAGTTGCCGGGAAGAAGCCAAAGAATGGACCCAAGCCTGAGACTGAGTGCTTTTATTGCAAGGGAAGTGGTCACTGGAAGCGGAACTACCCCAAATACTTAGCGGACAAGAAGGCCGGCAACGCCAAAGGTATATGTGATATACATGTAATTGATGTGTACCTTACCAGTACTCGTAGTAGCTCCTGGGTATTTGATACCGGTGCGGTTGCTCATATTTGTAACTCAAAGCAGGAGCTGCGGAATAAACGGAGACTGGCGAAGGACGAGGTGACGATGCGCGTCGGGAATGGTTCCAAGGTCGATGTGATCGTCGTCGGCACGCTACCTCTGCATCTACCTACGGGATTAGTTTTAAATCTCAATAATTGTTATTTAGTGCTAGCTTTGAGCATGAACATTGTATGTGGATCTCATTTAATTCGAGATGGCTACTCATTTAAATCCGAGAATAATGGTTGTTCTATTTATATGAGAGATATGTTTTATGGTCATGCCCCGCTGGTTAATGGTTTATTCTTGATGAATCTCGAACGTGATGTTACACATATTCATAGTGTGAATACCAAAAGATGTAAAGTTGATAACGATAGTCCCACATACTTGTGGCACTGCCGCCTTGGTCACATTGGTGTCAAGCGCATGAAGAAGCTCCATGCAGATGGACTTTTGGAGTCTCTTGATTACGAATCATTTGACACGTGCGAACCATGCCTCATGGGTAAGATGACCAAGACTCCGTTCTCCGGAACAATGGAGCGAGCAACCAACTTATTGGAAATCATACATACCGATGTGTGCGGTCCAATGAGTGTTGAGGCTCGTGGAGGATATCGTTATGTTCTCACTCTCACTGATGACTTAAGTAGATATGGATATGTCTACCTAATGAAACACAAGTCTGAAACCTTTGAAAAGTTCAAGGAATTTCAGAGTGAGATTGAGAATCAACGTCACAGGAAAATAAAATTCTTATGATCAGATCATGGTGGAGAATATTTAAGTCACGAGTTTGGTACACACTTAAGGAAATGTGGAATAGTTTCACAACTCACGCCGCCTGGAACACCTCAGAGAAACGGTGTGTCCGAACATCGTAATCGCACTCTATTGGATATGGTGCAATCTATGATGTCTCTTACCGATTTACCGCTCTCATTTTGGGGCTATGCTTTAGAGACTGCCGCATTCACTTTAAATAGGGCTCCGTCGAAATCCGTTGAGACGACACCGTATGAATTATGGTTTGGGAAGAAACCTAAGCTGTCGTTTCTAAAAGTTTGGGGATGCGATGCTTATGTCAAGAAACTTCAATCTAAAAAGCTCGAACCCAAGTCGGAGAAATGCGTCTTCATAGGATACCCTAAGGAAACCATTGGGTATACCTTCTACCTCAGATCCGAAGGCAAGATCTTCGTTGCCATGAACGGGTCCTTTCTGGAGAAGGAGTTTCTCTCGAAAGAACTGAGTGGGAGAAAAGTGGAACTTGATGAGGTGATAGTCACCCCTTCCGTGCCGGAAAGTAGCGCAGCGCGGGAAAATGTTCCTGTGGTGCCTGCACCGACTGGGGAGGAAGTTAATGATGATGATCATGAAGCTTCGGATCAAGTTACTACTGAACTTCATAGGTCCACAAGGACACGTTCCGCACCAGAGTGGTACGGCAACCCTGTCCTGGAAATCATGTTGTTAGACAACGGTGAACCTTCGAACTATGAAGAAGTGATGGCGGGCCCGGATTCCGACAAATGGCTAGAAGCCATGAAATCCGAGATAGGATCCATGTATGACAACGAAGTATGGACTTTGACTGACTTGCCCGATGATCGGCGAGCGGGAGAAAACAAATGGATCTTTAAGAAGAAGACAGACGCGGATGGTAATGTTACCATCTATAAAGCTCGACTTGTCGCTAAGGGTTATCGACAAGTTCAAGGGGTTGACTACGATGAGACTTTTTCACCCGTGGCGAAGCTGAAGTCCGTCCGAATCATTTTAGCAATTGCCGCATACTATGATTATGAGATATGGCAAATGGACGTCTAAACGGCATTCCTTAACGGCTTTCTTAAGGAAGAATTGTATATGATGCAGCCGGAAGGTTTTGTCGATCCTAAGAATGCTAACAAGGTATGCAAGCTCCAGCGCTCCATCTATGGGCTGGTGCAAGCATCTCGGAGTTGGAACATTCGATTTGATGAGATGATCAAAGCGTTTGGGTTTACACAGACTTATGGAGAAGCCTGTGTTTACAAGAAAGTGAGTGGGAGCTCTGTAGCATTTCTCATATTATATGTGGATGACATACTGTTGATGGGAAATGATATAGAATTCTTGGGAAGCATAAAGGCCTACTTGAACAAGTGTTTTTCAATGAAGGACCTTGGAGAAGCTGCTTATATATTAGGCATCAAGATCTATAGAGATAGATCATGACGCCTCATTGGTCTTTCACAAAGTACGTACCTTGACAAGATATTGAAGAAGTTCAATATGGATCAGTTCAAGAAGGGGTTCTTGCCTGTATTGCAAGGTGTGCAATTGAGCACGGCTCAATGCCCGACCATGGCAGAAAATAGAGAAAAGATGAGTGTCGTCCCCTATGCCTCGGCCATAGGGTCTATTATGTATGCCATGCTGTGTATCAGACCTGATGTAAACCTTGCCGTAAGTTTGGTAGGAAGGTACCAAAGTAATCCCGGCATGGAACACTGGACAGCGGTCAAGAATATCCTGAAGTACCTGAAGAGGACTAAGGATATGTTTCTCATTTATGGAGGTGACGAAGAGCTCGTCGTAAAGGGTTACGCCGATGCTAGCTTCGACACAGATCTGGATGACTCTAAGTCACAAACCGGATACGTGTATATTTTGAATGGTGGGGCAGTAAGCTGGTGCAGTTGCAAGCAAAGCGTTGTGGCGGGATCTACATGTGAAGCGGAATACATGGCGGCCTCAGAGGCAGCACAAGAAGCAATCTGGGTGAAGGAGTTCATAACCGACCTAGGAGTTATTCCCAATGCGTCGGGCCCGATGACTCTCTTCTGTGACAACACTGGAGCTATTGCCCTTGCCAAGGAGCCCAGGTTTCATAGGAAGACCAGGCATATCAAGCGTCGCTTCAACTCCATTCGTGAAAGTGTTCAAAATGGAGACATAGATATTTGTAAAGTACATACGGACCTGAATGTAGCAGATCCGTTGACTATACCTCTCCCTAGAGCAAAACATGATCAACACCAGAACTCTATGGGTGTTCGATTCATCACAATGTAACTAGATTATTGACTCTAGTGCAAGTGGGAGACTGTTGGAAATATGCCCTAGAGGCAATAATAAAATGGTTATTATTATATTTCCTTGTTCATGATAATTGTCTATTGTTCATGCTATAATTGTGTTATCCGGAAATCGTAATACATGTGTGAATACATAGACCACAACATGTCCCTAGTGAGCCTCTAGTTGACTAGCTCGTTGATCAACAGATAGTCATGGTTTCCTGACTATGGACATTGGATGTCATTGATAACGGGATCACATCATTAGGAGAATGATGTGATGGACAAGACCTAATCCTAAGCATAGCACAAGATCGTGTAGTTCGTTTGCTAGAGCTTTTCCAAATGTCAAGTATCATTTCCTTAGACCATGAGATTGTGCAACTCCCGGATACCATAGGAGTGCTTTGGGTGTGCCAAACGTCACAACGTAACTGGGTGGCTATAAAGGTGCACTACGGGTATCTCCGAAAGTGTCTGTTGGGTTGGCACGAATCGAGACTGGGATTTGTCACTCCGTATGACGGAGAGGTATCTCTGGGCCCACTCGGTAATGCATCATCATAATGAGCTCAATGTGACCAAGTGTTTGGTCACGGGATCATGCATTACGGTACGAGTAAAGTGACTTGCCGGTAACGAGATTGAACAAGGTATTGGGATACCAACGATCGAATCTCGGGCAAGTAACGTACCGATTGACAAAGGGAATTGTATACGGGATTGATTGAATCCTCGACATCGTGGTTCATCCGATGAGATCATCGTGGAACATGTGGGAGCCAACATGGGTATCCAGATCCCGCTGTTGGTTATTGACCGGAGAGTCGTCTCGGTCATGTCTGCATGTCTCCCGAACCCGTAGGGTCTACACACTTAAGGTTCGGTGACGCTAGGGTTGTAGAGATATTAGTATGCGGAAATCCGAAAGTTGTTCGGAGTCCCGGATGAGATCTCGGACGTCACGAGGAGTTCCGGAATGGTCCGGAGGTGAAGAATTGTATATAGGAAGTCCAGTTTCGGCCACCGGGAAAGTTTCATGGGTCATCGGTATTGTACCGGGACCACCGGAAGGGTCCCGGGGGTCCACCGGGTGGGGCCACCTATCCCGGAGGGCCCCATGGGCTGAAGTGGGGGAGGGAACCAGCCCCTGGTGGGCTGGTGCGCCCCCCTTGGGCCTCCCCTGTGCCTAGGGTTGGAAAGCCTAGGGGTGGGGGGCGCCCCACTTGACTTGGGGGGCAAGTCCCCCCCTTGGCCGCCGCCCCCCCTTGAGATGGGATCTCTGGGGGCCGGTGCCCCCCTGGACCCCTATATAAAGAGGGGGGAGGGAGGGCAGCCGCACCCCAAGCCCCTGGCGCCTCCCTCTCCCTCCCGTGACACCTCTCCCTCTCGCTGAGCTTGGCGAAGCCCTGCCGAGATCCCCGCTGCTTCCACCACCACGCCGTCGTGCTGCTGGATCTCCATCAACCTCTCCCTCCCTTGCTGGATCAAGAAGGAGGAGACGTCTTCCCCAACCGTACATGTGTTGAACGCGGAGGTGCCGTCCGTTCGGCGCTCGGTCATCGGTGATTTGGATCACGACGAGTACGACTCCATCAACCCTGTTCACTTGAACGCTTCCGCTCGCGATCTACAAGGGTATGTAGATGCACTCTTTTCCCTCTCGTTGCTAGAAGACTCCATAGATTGTTCTTGGTGATGCGTAGAATTTTTTTTAATTTCTGCAACGATCTCCAACACCTCCGTCTTCAAATGCAACATTCTTACTTCCTCCAATTCTTGGGTTGCTTGCATAATGCGTGCCGCTAATTCCGTAATTTCCAGCCTCAAGATAAAGATTACCTCATTCATGGCAGCCACACCATCTCTTTCTGCCTCTAGTAGAGCCTCAAGCACTATAATATCTGTGCTCAGACTGCTCTCCGGCGGTGTTGCCTCTGAACTGCTACCATCTGGTAACATGGATGGCACACTGCTTCCACAAATAGATTCTGTGCTTGTACATTGTGTCCTAGTGTGAACGGCATCCTGAAACGTTTTCGCTGGACATCAGTAAGAGATAGTTATCGTATGATCCAGGCAGTAAGCTTACATGGTAAACGATGGACGAATTATTGCCGAGCATGGCAAACTATATTTAAATGGTTCGAAGCAGCATCAGCCGAAAAGAAATTAAAATGGTAAGATGAAACTAGGGATGTAAGTGGCAAATAAACGACATCCGCCAGTCCCATCTAGTTAGTTTTTGCTACCTCCCTAGTTCATTTTCCTCAAAAAACAAAAACTCTTTTGAACTATCATACCACTAGTGGACTTTAATCGGGATTAAACGGGACCCAGTTGACATCCCTAGTTGAAAGGGAGTGTACAACCGCTATATTTAAGTTGCCAAGGCATCTAAGCAGTTGAAATAATCTGAGAAAGCACTTAATAGTGTGGCCTCATATAAACTACGAAGACAGTCTTGTGATGAAGTTGACAGGAAAAGTTAAGGACTCAGATGAAATAGGCATGCATTTCTTTACGATAGTACAGCAGGCACTGCTGACATATTGGCTAACTCAGGTATAGCGTAACAACAAATAAGCATTCGAATCAAGCAATACAGCAAAGCAGACAACTGAACTATTTGTAATTCGGTAGGATTGCACGTTGAGGGCACAAGCCAAGAAAGCAGCCCACTCGCATTACATTTCACATGTACTAAAACACACTAGCTTACCATATGTTGCTGTGAAGCCTAGCTGCTGTTGCAATGTTCTTTGAAGATATCGTCAGCATCCCGTGGTTGCAAATCTAGTTGTTGTAGTTTATTCTGCACCATCTATTTAGGTAAAATTAATTTTAATCGCATGCACTGGTCCAAATTGATCATCAATGGTTCATCTAAACTAATGAAAGAAGGGTGTGTGCATACATGACAATATATCTGCTTCCCTCTATTTTTATGCTTGTTCGAGGTGCCAGCCCCAAAAGAACAAATATTTTGCTTGATGGGGTTGGCAGCTCCATAATTAATAGAAGCATCAAATTAGTCATGCAACTTGGGAAGATCAAGAACACACAAACAAGTAATGAACAGAGGCTCGCAGTGATGTAATAGCTAGCATCAGAAAATGTTGGGTAAAACGAACAAAAAGCAGCGGAACCACATGCTAGTTTGCTGATGTGTAATTAAGCATAGAGAACATTAAGCAGTCTGATGGAACCAACAGGTGGCATCAGAACAAAACTAAAGCATATTAACTATATGTGCACTGGTATGTAATTTAGCACATGTAACATGTTCACTGCCAGAAGTATGGCCCTACAGGTGCAAGCAGAATAACGCGTCTCAAGAAAAACTGAATGATGCCCTGAAGAAATTCAAAGGTGCGGTGCTTATGCTAGGAAAGTGAACGTAGGCGCCGGCCGTTGAATAATAGTACCCGATTCTCGGCGGCGTATGGGTATCGTTGTCATACTTGATAGCTAAGGATCATCGATGGTGCTCGTGTTGCGGTTGAGTTTGGGCCGGCTGTCACCGTCGCTGAAGCGGCTCCGGTGCTACGGTTGCGGCGCCTGTCGACATACAAGAAAGCTCATCTGTGGTAAGTGAACAGTGGCACGATAAAGAGAAAAACCGAAGGAGTACAAATCGAAATAACCTGATGAGGCTACGGCGTCGGTAAAGCAGGGCCGGTGGAGTTGAATATGGCGTCCGTGGAGCGGGTCCGGTGCAGTGGATGAAGGCTTCGGCGGGCGCGTTGTACAGTGCTTTCGGTGAGGCGGATCTGTTGCGGCGGACGAGGGCTTGTATGAAGGGCCAGCGAAGGGGCGGACGAGGGAGTCAGTGAAGGGCCTACGCTGTGGTGGACGAGGGCGCCGGTTAAGTAGATTCGGTGCGGTGGACCATGATGGCGGTCAAGGAGATCTGGAGCGATGGACAAGCCAGTCGATGAAGCGGCTCCGGTGAAGTGGTGAGTTGGCAGTTGGGGGTTCCAAGGTGCGGAAGGTAGATCCGGCGGGGTGTGAGGTCCACCGCTGCGGCGGAGGACTAGATTCGGCGGCTTGCCGTGGTTGGGGGGTCGGGGAGGGGAAGGGGAGGGGCTCTGGGGAAGAATGTTGGGGGCAAAGAGGGGAAAACAATGGAGTTACCAAAGCAGCCCTTTTCCGTTCATGTGACAGGGGTAAAACAGGAATATCACAGGGCTAAACTTTCGGGCGCGTGATATTTCGATGTGAGCGGGAAGTTTGAAAGCTTTTGGCGCCTAAAATTATAAGTATTCTGCTCACGTACGGCCGACTATGATATCATGGCCGACAATTTGTTTGTTTTGCACGCAAAAAAATGTGCAAGTTTTGAAAATCAATGTCTCCAACTCGAAACTTAGATTGTCCATTCAATTCAAATATGGATCATTGAGCTACTACCAGCAAATACCATCATACAGTCCAATTCAAATGAAATTCCAAATGTGTTTATCCTAAATATGATGACAAAAGCAAAAATGTGTATGTGTATGAATAAAGTGGATGATTATAAAGTTTGAACATGCCCGTATGTGTATATCTCTAGGTTTGATATATGAATTTGAAATCACGAAATCCCGGCTTAAAAAATGTACCTCCGTTTAAATGAATTACAAAAGCTAATGATGGAGTCGAATTCCAAAATTCCAATCTTAGGTTTGTAATTCTGGTACATCAAGGTATATCACGCATGTTCAAAAATATCGTTATCTCATAGTACAAACTGTGAAACAAATTGATCAACCATGAGTGCACAATATCTCAATTACGCTAAAGTCCCTCAAATATAGACACCTCACTCTTTATCTGAAGTCACCCCCCCCCCACCACACACACACACACACACACACAGAGAGAAGTCATTCTCTCCCCCAAACACCAACACATGAGCACATTAACACCCCTCTCTCTTGTAAAGTCCGGACCACAACATAGGTCTCTATCACTTTGTCTCTCGGGCATGCACACATCTCTTCCCTCACTCTCTAGGTCTCCCGCTATCTCTCTTACCCAAGCACACGCACTATGTAGAGTGTATATTTCCCATACACACAAAACGTCGCCCCCAAACGTCTATCTCCCTAGTTATGTGGTTCTCGCGCACTCACCTCACACACCACCCCCACTGCAAACAAGCACACTTTGTCTCCTTGTGCACCACTCTCCTCTTTCTATCTCTCCCACATGCGGACCCGCCCCAGCTCCTTCCCTATATACATATATGTCGTGACTCTTTGCATAGCTCCCTAATGTATAATCGTTCTCGATTTCGCACATTGTTCTCTACACCATCTATTCTAGATCTCTCATGAAGTCCCTATCACACACACGATGACTCGCTTCCCTTGCGTCTCCGTTCATAGGCCAATTTCAGACAACATCAACATTGTCTCCCTATCTATACGCCATTTATGGACACAAACGACCCCTCTCGCCCCCTCTCTTCCTCTCTCTCTCTCTCTCTCTCTGTCTCTAGCTCTCTCTTTCTCTTGCTCTCACACCCCTCTCCCACATACACACTCGATGTCTCTTCCAAATAGTCTGCTCCCCCCGCCCGCACCCGTGCTATCTCGCTACTACACATGTCACACCATTCCCCCTTCCCTTATACTAGGCTTACATCATCAGTGGTCTCTCTCTACTCCACATACACTCTCTCCCTCTCACACACAAACGTGTGCACAAACACACACAGACACGCACAAACACCCATTTATCTAGATCCTCATCTCTCCTCATGTCCGCATGTGTATCTCACACACTCACTCTCTAATTATGTATATGTGTCTCCACGTTACACAACACAAAGCCCCATGTACATGTCTCTCTCTATCCTCCACACACATAGACACAAAGAATCTGTTATCATTGCTTCAGTCTCTTACATATCACACACACACACTGTCTCTCTCTCTCTCACAAACACGCTCAACAAGGGTTTCCCCGTGAATAACTTACCGTCTATTCATCAACAGTCGTGGCAGTACGGCGGACACGAGACGTGAAAAAGAATAAATCTACACGTGCTTAGACCACCTAGTATGACTACTAGGACTAGAGCAAGCCAAAAAGCGCGCCGCCGTCACCCCCTCCTTGTCGGCGACGGGAAAATCTTTGTTTTACATAGTCGAGAATTCATTGTGCTAAGGCCCCACATGCTGAGGCGTTGAATAGAATGTAGATGCTAGTTTACGGAAGCAAGTATCGATAATACGTTTGTATCTCCATACTTTTATTTCTTCTCTTATAAAAAACCGAGTTGGTGATGATGGTACGTGTGCCATCTTGCAATATAGACCGTCCAATCTATATCTGACGGATGGAAATTAAACTAAAAGATACCCGCACCCCACTCCACATTTGCAGACAAGGCCTTCCCTCGTTCATCCTTATCTCCAACAAACCTCATTGTTGAGCAATTAAGAAAGGAAGCCTCTGGAACAAACTGGCCTGGTGGCCGCTGCCGGCGTCGTCAATCCCCATGCCTCCGCTCAGTCCGACCACCAACCACCACCACACCCCACTCCTCTTCACCTTATCTCATATTTCTCGAGATATCATTGGTTTTTACACATGGGATTACTCCCGCAAGGGTCAATCACAACAAGTGTTTTATAAAAAAATGCATCTTGATGTTCCGTGCAATGCACGGATCTTGCTAGTACTCCTACACAAGACTAAGTTGGTGATGCTGGTGTATCTGCCATCCGTCATTTCTGACCATTAGATCTACATCTAACGATTGTGAGGTAAGTTGTTGCCTTTTCTCACCAACATCCCACTTGTCTACCAATTTGCAGAAAAACCCATAATTAGTATCTTAAAACCAACCACATCCCTCCCTGACCTCACCAAAACAGCCCAAGGAATATATTCTAATTGAAACATAATATATCTCTAGTGACATATGTATATCAAAATTAGAGTGTTCTGTACCAAGTTTGTGAATAAGTATTATTCTAATTATGATTCGCTGCAACGGACATGAACATTGCTAGTATTTCCAACCATGCATTTTTCCTAGTATTCCATAGTTTCGAGTTTTCCATCAAGATATTAGTCACTCATGGTTGATATTTACTTTCAATCATGTACACATATGCACTATGTAACTAGCCTTGCTTATTGGCTTCCAAAGCTTAACTTTCACTCCTACTTACAATATGTAGAGTATTTAACAAAAAACTACCACTTTCAACGAGCCCTAGGAAGAATCTATTGTACAAAAAATAGCAAAAACATACCCAAAATTTCTTAATCCACGCCAAAAACTACCTAGTACTCCTACCGATTAGGTTCGTTTAAACCCATTTATGACAGGGTTGGCCCACACGTCCGTGCTGTCGAGGCAGCTTAAACCAACACATTTTGTTTGACCGTTGACACGAGGGACCCACATCTGACCTTATATCCTGTTATTCCCCCTCAAATAATTATTTTTCCTGAACATTACTTCAAACAGTACTGATGCGTGTTAGTCGGTGGCGCCGGTGATGAGCGAGTTGGCCGCCGCTCCGCCGGACGGGCCGGACACCGCGCTGGCCTCCGCATGGGTTGGCAGGCTGGCCCGAGCGTGACTCACGAGCGAGCAAGCCGCCGCACTGGCCTTCGCTCGAGCCAGATGGCTGGCCTTAGCGCGGCGCGCGCGAGCAAGCCGTCGCGCTGCCGTGCCAATCTAGCTAGCAAACCTTGCAGACAAGCAGCTGGACGGAGCTATCTTGGCTAGCTAGCGGCCGCGAGCGCCGGACGGAGCTGGCATCCGGGCTGCCGCAACATGGGCTCCGCACCGCCGGCGGTGTTGACCTCTCCTTCTACCGGCGGCGGTAGCTGCGTCCCATGGCCGAGGATGACTAGGTGGACGGGCCGGAGGTAGGAGGTCACTCGAGGATTTTTGTTGGTAAGAGCATGTACAATGGTTGATAAGGTAGTCTTATCTTAAGTCTGCCACGTATGCAAGTGGTAGTAGTTTCTTGGCATTAGTGGTTTCTTGCATTATTAGAGCAAGTACAATAGAGCTGAGTCAGCGGGCTATAAGAAATAAATTAGTATATTTCTGCTTAGTTGGAGGAAAGAGAAGAGGAGAGAGAAGGTAAGCGGGCTCTTCGTGAAGAGCCAGCTCTAGCACGTGCTCCTAGGCACTTTGTGAGAATGAGAAGTGGGCCACATAATAAAAAAGTAGTACACTCTTTTGATCTATTATTGTACATGTTGGCTATAAGATGGGCTGTAGATGACATGGCACTGGATTATAGCCAGCAGCTGGCTATACTATTAACCATGCTCTTAGGGGTTTCTTGTAAGGAACAATGTACGTACTACTAGCGACAAAAGGCGATTCTAGGTTGCGTTGTACTCCAACGAGTACTACTAGTGGTCGCGGGAGTGTATACCTCGCTTTGTGGGTTCGATCCCGGCCGAACGCACGGCGGCCTTTTAAAAAAAAATAGTACTACTACACTTCGCTGCGAGCCAATATTTTACACGGGTAGTTTGAGTTTTGAAGTCAAACAGACGTGCGGCCCCACAATCTGGGTGCACTGGACAGCCTAGCCACGTGAACGGGTTTTCCTTCCTAGCATCCCGTGGCTCGCGTGCTCGCCCTAGCCACACCTCGCTTGCAGCTTCCACCTAGTAGCATATTTAAACTAGCGCCTCCCAATTAAGCCCGAGGAGCCGGAAAAGCCTGGCGGGGCATTGGGAACTGTGCAATATGGCTCTGTACGTAAAGTGCTCTACTACTACTCTGTAGCTTGTGGCGTTGCACGCATGGACTTCACTCCATTATCGGCTCTACTATAAAAGAAATTCCTCTTGACGTGTTTTTTTTGAAACGGAGGCAAAAGCTTTGCTTCATCTCATTCATAAAGAAGGAACTACTAACAAAGTTCGACGAGATCCATTACACCTCCACAAATGGAAGCGAAAAGCCTAGTCTCGCTGTATCAATAACTCAAATGTTCTGCCCCTGCAGTAACCGTCGCTGATAAACAGGCTGCTAGTGTGTGCGTGAGAGGAGCGGCTGAGCAGGCAGCTACGTGAGAGGAGCGGCTGAATAGAGCACCGAGAGTACCCACTAGGCCACTACGCAGGTGTACTTCCCCTGCATTGATAGTACAACGATGGTTCTAGAGAACAGTAGTACCCTCCACTTCCAACTGTAGCTCCTTGGCCCTGAGATTCAAGAGTTCAAAACTGGTGCACTATACTAGACTAGACTAGAAGTACAGTACATCGCACTACTAGTTGAGAAAAGTAGTACTAGTACTGCTATAGTACGAGTACATACTCCTCCGTCACATAATGTAAGACGTTTTTTGACACTAGTTGGTGTGTACAAAAAATGGCAAAAACATACCCAAAATTTCTTAATCCACGCCAAAAACTACTACCTAGTGCCAAAAATTTCTTACTAGTGCTATTATTTACAGTATAATGCAATCCCATAATGCTAGTACTAGTAGTAAATAATAGCCTCACCCCTTCACTGAGGAACGATCTACAGTTGGAAGGGACGAGGCACTGCGGTTACTATGCTCTTATCTCCTCCTCGCCAGTTCCCCTCCCCCCGAAGAGAAGGCAGTTCGTCGCTGCTCCCATGGATTCGCCAGGCAGTTCTCCTCCTCGTCGGGGCTGGGAGACCTTGGACGACGATCCTCTGGGAGAAATCGCACGCCGCTCCGACGACCTCACCGCCGCAAGACTCGGTGCTTCCTGCACCAACTTTTTCAAGACGCTGCTTAAATAGGCTTGGGAAAAGGCCATGCTTGTTGGTCTTCCATGCGTCCTCGAGGAGAAGGTTCTTCTATGGGACAATCCTTCGAACAGTCCACCGCTCCCTGGCCATGGTTGCACGTTGACCCCGCTAGAGTTGCCGACGTTGAGAGGTAGTCGGATTTTGTCCGATGAGCAGGTCAGTAATGGAGTTTGATCATGTAGTACTTAGTTATTCCATTTCCATCCCGTAATTTCTCCGCTGCCCACCGTCTTATATATAGGTCTGGGTCGGTGCCAACGAAGATTGGCTTGCATACCTCCGGCCAGATACCACCATCATTTTGCACCACATCCACAGCAGTGCGGCCGTTCCGGTAGACCCCTTCTCCACCATTGGGATCGGCCTTCCGGACTGCCTGGGCTTGAATACGTATGATGATGCCTACATGAGATTGAAGAAGATAGCAATTGCGGATACCGCCGCCATCGAGCCTCGCGGCCCGCCGGACACTCCTGCCTACTACGCGCGAGACGCGTCAAGCTTTTGGCTCGACCTCTGTTTGCAGAAAGTTGTAATCTGCGAAGTGCCCACACCATCAGAAGACTACATGGATTACCAGCTCATTGCCTTGTTCAACATGGGATTAGTCTATCTGGAATCCGGTCGCCATACATGGTTATGGCTCATCATCAATCCTGTTGAGGCAACATTTCTGTCTGATGCTATAGTGCACGATGGCATCGTTTACGCGGTTGACGCACAGATTGGCTGCCTATACGGGTGGAATCTATCGTCATGTAATTGTTCTATCTCATCTCATCTTTACCTTATGAATACGACTGCTTGTTCATTTGTTACAAATTTAGAATGCATAGCAGGTATATAACCACATCATTGCTATATGTTCCTCTCATTTCCTAGATTTTTATGACCACACATGTTATTGTTAGAGTTGATATGAGAACAATTGGCATCTAATGATTGTTAGAATACATATTGTGAGCATAACATCATGATTGCTATATGTTACTCTCATTTACAAGATTTTTATAACAACGCATGTTATTGCTTAGAGTTGATATGAGAACAGTAGTAGTAAGTGCTATGGTAGAATATGAGTAGGCGCTGTCATAGCTGTTTTCCTCTCATTGTTACATGATGTTTGAACCATGACATATTGCTAGAATATGAAAGCCATTGGCTTATTTTTTTTAACTTGGGGTATGATTATGACCACGGCATTGCAATTCTCTGTCTATGATATGTGTCACTGTTATAATAATCTTAATTCCACACATACTCTGAACATGATTGTTTATTTTTGTCCTTTTGGTCTCCAATTTGAATTGTTGCAGCAGATGCAAATACGCTGGCCTTCATGATTCCAGGACCTGGAATCATACCAGCCGATGGGTGGTGGTTTATCGCTCGTTCAGCTGACGGCGGTCATTTGATGCTCATTCGCATGTACCAAATTGACCAAACCATTACATCAAACCACATGCAGTACAATGCGTGGGGCGTTCGTGACATTGATGGCTATGGCTTCTTCGTGTTCGAGAAAGATCCCAACTCCGTTGGGCCAGGCGTATTCAACTGGAGGCAGGTTTACAGCCTCGGCAACCACTCCTTGTTCCTCGGGCTCAATTATCCGATCATCCAACCAATCATCGATCATATCACCGGCGTTGATTACTGTGCTATGCAACTTCCATTCGTGAGGGGGGGCTGTGTTTACACATCATACCATGGGTTTCATGAATCACCATATCCAGAGATTCGTGGACACAGCTTGTTGCCAGATAATCTTCAGTGTGTGAAAGGCATCAAGCTTCCATGCGATGGATGGCTTTTGCAAACCCGACATGCGGTGATGTGGTTCACGCCAACAACAAATATGCATAACTTGATTCGTGCTGATATCTAGACTGAGCCATGTATTCTGCTGTTGTAGCACGACCCTCTTTTGTTGGATATTATGTACTGTTGTTAGTTTGAAGCACTCCTCCGGTTCGAAGGATAGATACCTTCCCGGGATCAAGTGCATCCTAACTCACCTGCGTAGGATGTACTGATAATGATGATGGAGATGCTGTGCAGAAGCCATATATATATATATATATATATATATATATATATATATATATATATATATATATATATATATATATATATATATATATATATATCAGTTAGGCTTCAAGTGCGTACTTGTTAGTTAAACCTATGTATAAATTGTGACACTAAATACGACTAGTAAGTAGTACAGTAGCAGTACTAGTATACGTCGGTCAAATTATTCATCATGTCCACACATTGAACTGACGTGACTGGGTGACTATAAAGGTACACTACGGGTATCTCCGAAAGTGTGTGTTGGGTTGGCACGGATCGAGACTGGGATTTGTCACTCCGTGTGACGGAGAGGTATCTCTGGGCCCACTCGGTAATGCATCATCATAATGAGCTCAATGTGACTAAGGCGTTAGTCACGGGATCATGCATTGCGGTACGAGTAAAGAGACTTGCCGGTAACGAGATTGAACAAGGTATTGGGATACCGACGATCGAATCTCGGGCAAGTAACATACCGATTGACAAAGGGAATTGTATACGGGATTGATTGAATCCTCGACATCGTGGTTCATCCGATGAGATCATCATGGAACATGTGGGAGCCAACATGGGTATCAAGATCCCGCTGTTGGTTATTGACCGGAGAGGCGTCTCGGTCATGTCTGCATGTCTCCCGAACCCGTAGGGTCTACACACTTAAGGTTCGGTGACGCTAGGGTTGTAGAGATATGTGTATGCGGAAACCCGAAAGTTGTTCGGAGTCCCAGATGAGATCCCGGACGTCACGAGGAGTTCCGGAATGGTCCGGAGGTGAAGAATTATATATAGGAAGTCAAGTTTCGGCCACCGGGAAAGTTTCGGGGGTTATCGGTATTGTACCGGGACCACCGGAAGGGTCCCGGGGGTCCACCGGGTGGGGCCACCTATCCCGGAGGGCCCCATGGGCTGAAGTAGGAAGGGAACCAGCCCCTAGTGGGCTGGGGCGCCCCCCATG
This sequence comes from Triticum aestivum, assembly GCF_018294505.1. NCBI lineage: Eukaryota > Viridiplantae > Streptophyta > Magnoliopsida > Poales > Poaceae > Triticum > Triticum aestivum. The sequence goes on from NC_057802.1 coordinate 138,657,632, forward strand.
GGCCTCCCCCCTGCGCCTGGGGTTGGAAACCCTAGGGTGGGGGGGCGCCCCACTTGCCTTGGGGGGCAAGTCTCCCCCCTTGGCCGCCGCCCCCTCCCTTGATGGGATCTTGGCCGCCCCCCCCCCCTCCCAGGGGGCCTATATAAAGGGGGGAGGGAGGGCAGCAACACAACAGCCTTGGGCGCCTCCCTCCTCCCCTGCTACACCTCTCCCTTTCGCAGAAGCTCGGCGAAGCCCTGCCGAGACCCGCTACATCCACCACCACGCCGTCGTGCTGCTGGATCTCCATCAACCTCTCCTTCCCCTTGCTGGATCAAGAAGGAGGAGACGTTGCTGCACCGTACGTGTATTGAACGCGGAGGTGCCGTCCGTTCGGCACTCGGTCATCGGTGATTTGAATCACGGCGAGTACGACTCCGTCATCCACGTTCATTGGAACGCTTCCGCTCGTGATCTACAAGGGTATGTAGATGCACTCCTTTCCCCTCGTTGCTAGTATACTCCATAGATGGATCTTGGTGAGCGTAGGAAAATTTTAAAATTATGCTACGATTCCCAACAGTGGCATCATGAGCCAGGCCTATGCGTAGTTACTATGCACGAGTAGAACACAAAGCATTTGTGGGCGTTGATGTTGCCAATTCTTCTTGCCGCTACTAGTCATATCTTGTTTCGGCGGTATTGTAGGATGAAGCGGCCCGGACCGACCTTACATGTACGCTTACGTGAGACAGGTTCCACCGACTGACATGCACTAGTTGCATAAGGTGGCTAGCGGGTGTCTGTCTCTCCTACTTTAGTCGGAACGGATTCGATGAAAAGGGTCCTTATGAAGGGTAAATAGAAATTGGCAAATCACGTTGTGGTTTTACGTAGGTAAGAAACGTTCTTGCTAGAAACCTATACAAGCCACGTAAAAACTTGCAACAACAATTAGAGGACGTCTAACTTGTTTTTGCAGCAAGTGCTATGTGATGTGATATGGCCAGAAGATGTGATGAATGATATATGTGATGTATGAGATTGATCATATTCTTGTAATAGGAATCACGACTTGCATGTCGATGAGTATGACAACCGGCAGGAGCCATAGGAGTTGTCTTTATTATTTTGTATGACCTGCGTGTCATTGAATAACGCCATGTAAATTACTTTACTTTGTTGCTAAACGCGTTAGCCATAGAAGTAGAAGTAATCGTTGGCGTGACGACTTCATGAAGACACAATGATGGAGATCATGATGATGGAGATCATGGTGTCATGCCGGTGACGAAGATGATCATGGTGCCCCGAAGATGGAGATCAAAGGAGCATAATGATATTGGCCATATCATGTCACTATTTGATTGCATGTGATGTTTATCATGTTTTGCATCTTATTTGCTTAGAACGACGGTAGTAAGTAAGATGATCCCTTATGATAATTTCAAGAAAAGTGTTCCCCCTAACTGTGCACCGTTGCGAAGGTTCATTGTTTCGAAGCACCACGTGATGATCGGGTGTGATAGATTCTAATGTTCGAATACAACGGGTGTTGACGAGCCAAGCATGTACAGACATGGCCTCGGAACACACGCAATACACTTAGGTTGACTTGACAAGCCTAGCACGTACAGACATGGCCTCGGAACACGGAGGACCGAAAGGTCGAGCATGAGTCGTATAGAAGATACGATCAACATGGAGATGTTCACCGATCTTGACTAGTCCGTCTCACGTGATGATCGGACACGGCCTAGTTAACTCGGATCATGTTTCACTTAGATGACTAGAGGGATGTCTATCTGAGTGGGAGTTCATTGAGTAATTTGATTAGATGAACTTAATTATCATGAACTTAGTCTAAAATCTTTACACTATGTCTTGTAGATCAAATGGCCCACGTTGTCCTCAATTTCAACGCGTTCCTAGAGAAAACCAAGCTGAAAGATGATGGCAGCAACTATACGGACTGGGTCCAAAACCTGAGGATCATCCTCATAGCAGCCAAGAAAGATTATGTCCTAGAAGCACCGCTAGGTGATGCACCAATCCCAGAGAACCAAGATGTTATGAACGCTTGGCAGCAGCGTGCTGATGATTACTCCCTCGTTCAGTGCGGCATGCTTTACAGCTTAGAACCGGGTCTCCAAAAGCGTTTTGAGAAACATGGAGCATATGAGATGTTCGAGGAGCTGAAAATGGTTTTCCAAGCTCATGCCCGGGTCGAGAGATATGAAGTCTCCGACAAGTTATTCAGCTGTAAAATGGAGGAGAATAGTTCTGTTAGTGAGCACATACTCAGAATGTCTGGGTTGCACAACCGCTTGTCTCAGCTGGGAGTTAATCTCCCGGATGATGCGGTCATTGACAGAATCCTTCAGTCGCTTCCACCAAGCTACAAGAGCTTTGTGATGAACTTCAATATGCAGGGGATGGAAAAGACCATTCCCGAGGTATATTCAATGCTGAAATCAGCGGAGGTGGAGATCAGAAAAGAACATCAAGTGTTGATGGTGAATAAAACCACTAAGTTCAAGAAGGGCAAGGGTAAGAAGAACTTCAAGAAGGACGGCAAGGGAGTTGCCGCGCCCGGTAAGCCAGTTACTGGGAAGAAGTCAAAGAATGGACCCAAGCCTGAAACTGAGTGCTTTTATTGCAAGGGAAGTGGTCACTGGAAGCGGAACTACCCCAAATACTTAGCGGACAAGAAGGCCGGCAATGCCAAAGGTATATGTGATATACATGTAATTGATGTGTACCTTACCAGTACTCGTAGTAGCTCCTGGGTATTTGATACCGGTGTGGTTGCTCATATTTGTAACTCAAAACAGGAACTACGGAATAAACGGAGACTGGCGAAGGACGAGGTGACGATGCGCGTCGGGAATGGTTCCAAGGTCGATGTGATCGCCGTCGGCACACTACCTCTGCATCTACCTACGGGATTAGTTTTAAACCTCAATAATTGTTATTTAGTGCCAGCTTTGAGCATGAACATTGTATGTGGATCTCATTTAATTCGAGATGGCTACTCATTTAAATCCGAGAATAATGGTTGTTCTATTTATATGAGAGATATGTTTTATGGTCATGCCCCGCTGGTTAATGGTTTATTCTTGATGAATCTCGAACGTGATGTTACACATATTCATAGTGTGAATACGAAAAGATGTAAAGTTGATAACGATAGTCCCACATACTTGTGGCACTGCCGCCTTGGTCACATTGGTGTCAAGCGCATGAAGATGCTCCATGCAGATGGACTTTTGGAGTCTCTTGATTACGAATCATTTGACACGTGCGAACCATGCCTCATGGGTAAGATGACCAAGACTCCGTTCTCCGGAACAATGGAGCGAGCAACCAACTTATTGGAAATCATACATACCGATGTGTGCGGTCCAATGAGTGTTGAGGCTCGCGGAGGATATCGTTATGTTCTCACTCTCACTGATGACTTAAGTAGATATGGGTATGTCTACCTAATGAAACACAAGTCTGAAACCTTTGAAAAGTTCAAGGAATTTCAGAGTGAGGTTGAGAATCAACGTCACAGGAAAATAAAATTCTTACGATCAGATCGTGGTGGAGAATATTTAAGTCACGAGTTTGGTACTCACTTAAGGAAATGTGGAATAGTTTCACAACTCACGCCGCCTGGAACACCTCAGAGAAACGGTGTGTCCGAACGTCGTAATCGCATTCTATTGGATATGGTGCGATCTATGATGTCTCTTACCGATTTACCGCTCTCATTTTGGGGCTATGCTTTAGAGACTGCCGCATTCACTTTAAATAGGGCTCCGTCGAAATCCATTGAGACAACACCGTATGAATTATGGTTTGGAAAGAAACCTAAGCTGTCGTTTCTAAAAGTTTGGGGATGCGATGCTTATGTCAAGAAACTTCAACCTGAAAAGCTCGAACCCAAGTCGGAGAAATGCGTCTTCATAGGATACCCTAAGGAAACCATTGGGTATACCTTCTACCTCAGATCCGAAGGCAAGATCTTCGTTGCCAAGAACGGGTCCTTTCTGGAGAAGGAGTTTCTCTCGAAAGAATTGAGTGGGATAAAAGTGGAACTTGATGAGGTGATAGTCACCCCTTCCGTGTCGGAAAGTAGCGCAGCGCGGGAACATGTTCCCGTGGTGCCTGCAGCGACTGGGGAGGAAATTAATGATGATGATCATGAAGCTTTGGATCAAGTTACTACTGAACTTCGTAGGTCCACAAGGACACGTTCCGCACCAGAGTGGTACGGCAACCCTGTCCTGGAAATCATGTTGTTAGACAACGGTGAACCTTCGAACTATGAAGAAGCGATGGCGGGCCCGGATTCCGACAAATGGCTAGAAGCCATGAAATCCGAGATAGGATCCATGTATGAAAATGAAGTATGGACTTTGACTGACTTGCCCGACAGTGAGTGCTGACAGCGTGAGATTTTAGTCTCTCATCAATTTGTTCATCCCAACCATCGACAGCGAGCACGACATATGCTACACCCAACCTGAGAAACTTCCAGGTAAGACACCGATCGGCCGTCTACTTGCACAAACATATGTTGGAAATATGCCCTAGAGGCAATAATAAATGGTTATTATTATATTTCTTTGTTCATGATAATTGTCTATTGTTCATGCTATAATTGTGTTATCCGGAAATCGTAATACATGTGTGAATACATAGACCACAACGTGTCCCTAGTAAGCCTCTAGTTGACTAGCTCGTTGATCAACAGATAGTCATGGTTTCCTGACTATGGACATTGGATGTCGTTGATAACGGGATCACATCATTAGGAGAATGATGTGATGGACAAGACCCAATCCTAAGCATAGCATAAAAGATCGTGTAGTTTCGTTTGCTAGAGCTTTTCCAATGTCAAGTATCTTTTCCTTAGACCATGAGATCGTGCAACTCCCGGATACCGTAGGAGTGCTTTGGGTGTGCCAAACGTCACAACGTAACTGGGTGACTATAAAGGTGCACTACGGGTATCTCCGAAAGTGTGTGTTGGGTTGGCACAGATCGAGACTGGGATTTGTCACTCCGTGTGACGGAGAGGTATCTCTGGGCCCACTCGGTAATGCATCATCATAATGAGCTCAATGTGACTAAGGCGTTAGTCATGGGATCATGCATTGCGGTACGAGTAAAGAGACTTGCCGGTAACGAGATTGAACAAGGTATTGGGATACCGACGATCGAATCTCGGGCAAGTAACATACCGATTGACAAAGGGAATTGTATACGGGATTGATTGAATCCTCGACATCGTGGTTCATCCGATGAGATCATCGTGGAACATGTGGGAGCTAACATGGGTATCAAGATCCCGCTGTTGGTTATTGACCGGAGAGGCGTCTCGGTCATGTCTGCATGTCTCCCGAACCCGTAGGGTCTACACACTTAAGGTTCGGTGACGCTAGGGTTGTAGAGATATGAGTATGCGGAAACCTGAAAGTTGTTCGGAGTCCCGGATGAGATCCCGGACGTCACGAGGAGTTCCGGAATGGTCCGGAGGTGAAGAATTATACATAGGAAGTCAAGTTTCGGCCACCGGGAAAGTTTCGGGGGTTATCGGTATTGTACCGGGACCACCGGAAGGGTCCCGGGGGTCCACCGGGTGGGGCCACCTATCCCGGAGGGCCCCATGGGCTGAAGTGGGAAGGGAACCAGCCCCTAGAGGGCTGGGGCGCCCCCCATGGGCTCCCCCCTGCGCCTGGGGTTGGAAACCCTAGGGTGGGGGGGCGCCCCACTTGCCTTGGGGGGCAAGTCTCCCCCCTTGGCCGCCGCCCCCTCCCTTGATGGGATCTTGGCCGCCCCCCCCCCCTCCCAGGGGGCCTATATAAAGGGGGGAGGGAGGGCAGCAACACAACAGCCTTGGGCGCCTCCCTCCTCCCCTGCTACACCTCTCCCTTTCGCAGAAGCTCGGCGAAGCCCTGCCGAGACCCGCTACATCCACCACCACGCCGTTGTGCTGCTGGATCTCCATCAACCTCTCCTTCCCCTTGCTGGATCAAGAAGGAGGAGACGTCGCTGCACCGTACGTGTATTGAACGCGGAGGTGCCATCCGTTCGGCACTCGGTCATCGGTGATTTGAATCACGGCGAGTACGACTCCGTCATCCACGTTCATTGGAACGCTTCCGCTCGCGATCTACAAGGTTATGTAGATGCACTCCTTTCCCCTCGTTGCTAGTATACTCCATAGATGGATCTTGGTGAGCGTAGGAAATTTTTAAAATTATGCTACGATTCCCAACAACATATTCCTTTGTTTATAGCTCTATTTTTCTTTTTAGACGCAGACCTGGTGAAGCAATTACAATTTGACAGTTAATAAAAAGTGAAACAAGTGACTGCAACATGCCAAAGATGTTATGAAAATGCCAACTAGGTACACTAAAACCTGTATTCCACAATACTGCAGGTATCACACTGAGTGGCCTAAGGAAGCATTTCTTCTAGCGCAATTCCAGGGCGTTCAAAAGGGGCACGTGGACGCGTCGCAAGATACAGTCGGAGTGCGGCATGCAAGCGATGTGGCACAAGACCGGCAATACCTTGCCGGTGATGGTCAACGGCCGGCAAACGGGCAGCAAAAAAGGTTCTGGTGCTGCACACCAACAAGAACTTCGACCAGCAGAGGACCAACTGGGTGATGCACCAGTACCACCTCGGGGACATGGAGCAAGAGAAGGAGCGGGAGCTGGTCCTCTGCAAGATTTTCTACCAAACGAATACTAGGGCCAGGAGTAAAAAGATTATAAGTTAGTTTGGTATTGGTAGTTGTACTACCTTGTCGTCCGCAAGTTGGTATTGTTGTTAACAATCTTTTGGTATGAACTTGCATTTGCTTCCAACCATCATGCCGAGGGTTGACGTGGATATAAAGCTGAATCATTTCTTTCAAAACGAATTTTCAGGCACCTGATTTTTATTTGATGGGTAGCATAAGCACCCGCCGTTCGAATTCCCAGTTCTCCAATTTTTTCGAAACAAGTGCATGCACTTATTATCATAATATAAAAAATATCCATGCTGCATCCCAGTTATCAGTCTGTACTTGCAGAATTCTCTCGTTTATTGAGCATGTATATTGTTTTTTCAGGTCGAGCAAGTTTCAACTGGGATGTAGACTGCCCAGGGTTGGTTTTGTTTTTAACAGGCCCAGCCCATGACGACAACGGGACACAAAGATCCAGCAGGTATCTACTGGCCTCTGGCCCGCCAGCGTTAGTTATATTTTGTCTTACAACATCTGCAGGCAGTTTTTTTTACTGAATCAAACACACAGCCCAGTTCTATTTTCCTCTTGAAACGCATGTCCCACATCCGTTTTCTAATCTCTACCTATAGTTTTACTAGTTCATATACACGTATCATTATATTGAAAACACATAAAATTCCCTTTTCATATTTACATCCTTATTTTTGTTGTTTTTTCCCACCCAGCGCTGGTTTTTTTACCACTGGTTTTCCCTTAAACCAACTCAATTGTCCCATGTCTTATTTGCTTACAAAAACAAAACGTTTTTTTGGCAAATCAATAAGTTCTTAAAAAAATGTTTATCATTTCGGGATTACAACAGTTCGGGCTCCACCGAAATATGCAAAATAAGGTTGAACTTTTTGACCGTGGTCCTGGGCAGAAAATGGGTTGTAATAAATTACTTAAGAATTAGCAAATGGGCTGCAAATTATAAAAAATACCAAATGGGCTTTATGTTGTCTGCCACAGATTTGGAGGCTGACTTGTGGGTCTACTAAGTTCATGCGTACACAAGGTTTCTCAAAAAAGAAACTTAGTCAACAATCGACTCTACCAGCGTCAGACCGTTAGATGTCAATCTAACGGCAATCGTGCTTCTTCAGTCTCTGATCTTCCTGCCTCAGCCGCCCAAACCAGTGCCGTCGGAACCGCTTGCTCCCGCCTCCCGTGGCCGGCAGTGCTGCCGGGCAGGCCTCACGGCCCCATCATACTCGCATCCCTGGCCTGTCTGTCCCTCTACTACCCACACCTCCTGTTATTTTCCGGCGACGGCAGCCAAACCAGTCAACCCTCGTACTCTCCACCACGTGGGCAGTGTCGTTCCCTTTGTAGGCCTCTCCGTCGTCCACTGCCCTGGTGCTCTCGGCGCGGCGTGGTCAACGATGTCCATCCAACGGCCGTAGTGCTTCTTCAACCTCTGGTCTTCTTGCCCCAGCCACCCAAAGCAGCGCCGGTCGTGCCGCATGCTCCTGCCTCCCGTGGCTGGCTATGCCGCCGCGGAGGCCTCACCGTCCCCATACTACTCCCACCGCTGGCCAGGCCATCCCTCCACTCACCCACTCCCCCTGTTATTCTGCGGCGACGGCAGCCTCACACCGCAACCGAACCAGTGAACCCTCATACTCCTCTCCGCGTGGGCATCCACTGCCGCGTCTTCCCCGGCTCCGTGTCGTCCCCTTCCTAGGCCTCGCCGTCGTCCACTGCGGTGGTGCTCTCGGCGCGGCGTGGTCAATGTGGTCAACGACCGACTTCCATCGGAAGAGTACTGTACGTGGAGAGGCTGACAGCTGGGTCCACGGCAGCCGCAAGGAAGTGCCTCCTTATTACACGCAAAATAACTATTCCTCCACCTGACAGCAGGGACCCACCGGATGGGCCACCAGTATTTCACGGAAAAAACGTTTCCCCCCTGATTGCTGGGACCCACTGGACGGGCCACCGTATTTCGCGAAAAAAATGTTTGCCCCTGATTGCTGGGACCCACCGGACGGACCACCGTATTTCGCGAAAAAAATGTTCCCCCCGCTGTCAGCTCGGACCCACCGGAAGTGCCTCCTTATTACGCACAGAAAAATGAATACTCCCCCTGCTAGCTGGGACCCACCATGGTGGGAGGCTGACTTGTGGGCCTACTAAGTTGACGGGGACGGAGGGATTTGTCAACTTAGTCAATATGAACGATTCTAGCTCCAGTGACCGTACGATGTCCATCCAACGGCCGTCGTGCTTCTTCAATCTCTGCTCTTCCTGCTCCAGCCGCTCAAACAAGCGTCGGCGGGACTGCCTGCTCCCTCCTCCCCGCGGCCGGCTCTGCTGCCGCGCAGGCCTCACCGCCCCACCGTACTCCCATCGCTGGCCTAGCCATCCCTCTACTCACCCACACCTGTTGTTATTCTCCGGCGACGGCAGACGAACCAGTAAACCCTCGTACAGTCGTACTCCCCTTTGTGTGGGAAACAACTACCGAGTCTTCCCTGCCTCTGTGTCGATCCCTTCCTAGGCCTCACTGTCGTCCACCGCCCTGGTGCTCTCAGCGCGGCCTGGTCAACGTGGTCAACGGCCGACATGCATCTGAAGTGGACTGTACGTGGAGAGGCCGACAGCTGGGTCCACGGCCGCACGCATGGAAATGCCTCCTTATTACGCGCAAAATAATGATTCCTCCACCTGACATCAGGGACCCACCGAAAGGGCCTCTGTATTTCGTGAAAAATGTTACCGCCGCTGACAGCTCGGACCCACCAGCTATATCTTCGCACGCAAGGAAGTGCCTCCTTATTACGCACAAAAAAATGAATACTCCGCCTGTTAGCTGGGACCCAGTATAGTGGCAGGCTGACTTGTGGGCCTACTAAGTTGATGGGGACGGAGGGCTTTGTCAACTTAGTCAATATGCACGATTCTAGCTCCAGTGACCGTACGATGTCCATCCAACGGCCGTAGTTCTTCTTCAACCTCTGGTCTTCTTGCTCCAGCCGCCCAAACCAGCGCCGGTCGTGCCTCGTGCTCCTGCCTCCCGTGGCCGGCTGCGATGCGGCGGAGGCCTCACCGCCCCCTACTACTCCCACCGCTGGCCAGGCCATCCCTCTACCCACCCACACCCCCTGTTATTCTGCGGCGACGGCAGCCTCACACCGCAGCGAACCAGTGAACCCTCGTACTCCTCTACGTGTGGGCATCCACTACCGCGTCTTCCCCGGCTCCGCGTCGTCCCCTTCCTAGGCCTCGCTGTCGTCCACCGCCTTGGTGCTCTCGGCGCGGCGTGGTCAACGTGGTCAAGGAACAGCTTCCATCGGACATGGACTGTACGTGGAGAGGCTGACAGCTGGGTCCACGGCCGCAGCAAGGAAGTGCCTCCTTATTACGTGCAAAATAATTATTCCTCCACCTGACAGCGGGGACCCACCGGACGGGCCACCGTATTTCGCGAAAAAAACGTTTCCCCCCTGACTGCTGGGACCCACCAGCTACACCTTCGCACGCAAGGAAGTGCGTCCGGGCAAAAAAAACAAAACGATTCGCCCCCTGACTGCTGGGACCCACCAGCTACATCTTCGCACGCAAGGAAGTGCCTGACAGTCGGGACCCACCTGGTCGAAGCGTACGTAGCGTTGTCATTCTGGTCGCGAACGTGTACGTATATATATACTGGTGGATGTAGAGGCGCGCACGTGTCGTAGTAGAAGCGCGTACGTGTCGTAGTAGAAGCGCGTACGTGTCGTAGTAGAGGCGCGCACGTAGCATGTACACGTACATACAGCGGCCAGGGTGCAAGAAAGAAAATACGGCCACGTATGTGTACATACGGGCGGGGTCTCGAATGCCTACTCGCGCATACGTACGGCTAGGGCTCGTGTACATGGCTGGGTCGGAACGGAGAAACAGCGTCGTCGTCATGTTCATGGGGAGGCAACGGAATGCGTCGTGTTCATGGGGAGGCAACGGAATGCGTCGTGTTCATGGGGAGGCAACGGAATGTGTCGTGTTCATCGGGAGGCAACGGAACGCATGGGAGCCAACCGGCTGGGTCGGAACGGAATGTGTGGTCGTGTTCATCGGGAGGGCTTGGAGGGAACATGTGATGGAAACGAGGCCTGGCGTACCGCAGAACGGAGGAAACGGACCTCCTACTGTCGAAACGGGGGTCCTGTTGATCGGGAGGGGTGTGGCGTACCGCAAAACGGAGGAAACGGACCTCCTACGGCCGAAACGGGGGTCCTGTTGATCGGGAGGGGTGTGGCGTACCACAAAACGGACGAAACGGACCTCCTACGGTCGAAACGGGGGTCCTGTTCATCGGGAGGGGTGTGGCGTACCGCAAAACGGGACTCCACGGGATACTGTTCATCTCCACCGTCGACCTCCTCCAGCCTCCACGGGCTACCGTCGACCTCCTACAGCCTCCACGGGCTCCTGTTCATCCAGCCTCCAACGTGCGCTACTCCACCGGCTACTGTTCAACCACCCCTCCACCGTCTACTGTTCATCCAGCCCTCCACACCACGGGGTCCTGTTCAACCACCCCTCCACGGGCACCCCTCCACCGTCTACTGTTCATCCAGCCCTCCACACCACGGGGTCCTGTTCATCCAGAGGCAACGCCACCGCTCACTGTTCATCCAACCCCCCCCCCGGCAACGCTCACTGTTCATCCAATCAATCGGCTTCAGTTAGCAGCAGTAGCGAAGGAATCGCTCGATCGGGTTCAGTTAACAGCCATCGATCGATCGCTCGGGTTCAGTAACGCGTAGCCTGCAGTGTAATCGCTCGGGTTCAGTTAGAGCCCAACGCCTCGCTTGGGTTCAGTTAGAGCCAACGCCTCGCACACACGCGCGTACGTGTACTAGAGAAACGTGCATCGCTCGGCCCCCGACCTCCCACCGTAACCGGGAACTCCCCGAAATTTTCCTCGCCCTCGCTTCTACCATGGTTTTTTCCGTCATGGACGGCCCAAAGAATGTCATGCAGCTGCGTCTCCGGCCCGCCCAGGACGAAAAGCCCATTTTCTGTCATGATTTTTTGTCATAGAAGTAGGAGCCCACCACATCTATGATGATACCGGGTTTTGTCACAATTATCGTCATAGAAGTGTCATATGTATGACAGGAAAAAAATTCGTTCGGCCCAAAATGTCACGGATGTGTCTTTTTTTTGTAGTGTCTTCCTCTAGTGTTCTCTAACTTGTTGCAGGAATTCGAGGATGTCTTCCTCGATGAGCTACCTCCCGGTCTTCCTCCGCTACGTGGCATTGAACATAGAATCGACCTCATCCCGGAGCATCTCTTCCAAACAAGGCTCCCTACCGCGTCAACCCGAAAAAACTAAGGAGATCCAACGACAAGTACAACTACTCATCGACAACGGCCATGTACGTGAAAGCTTGAGCCCTTGTGCCGTTCCGGTTATCCTTGTGCCCAAGCAAGATGGTAGTTTTCGCATGTGCTCCGATTGTAGACCCATCAATGCTATCACCGTTAATTATAGGCATCCCATTCCTCGCCTTGATGATATGCTAGATGAGCTTAGCGGTGCCACAATTTTCTAAAAAATTGATCTTAGAAGTGGCTATTATCAAATCCGCATACAAGAAGGCGATGAACGGAAAACCGCTTTCAAAACTAAATTTGGCTTGTACGAGTGGTTGGTTATGCCTATGGGTTTATCGGAAGCTCCCGTACTTTCATGCGTCTTATGCATTTTGTGCTTCATCCTTACATTGGAGTGTTTGTTGTGGTCTACTTCGACGACATACTTGTTTTTAGCAAACCCATCAAAGATCATGTAAATCATGTTAGGTCCGTTTTGCAAAGTATTCGCAAGGAATGTCTTTATGCCAACATGAAAAAGTGCACTTTTGGAGTTGACAAGCTTGTTTTCTTGGGTTTCGTTGTTTCCTCAAAGGGTGTCCATGTTGATGAGTCTAAAATTGAAGCAATTAAAACTTGGCCACAACCCACTAATTTGCAACAAGAGCATAGTTTTCTTGGCCTTGCGGGTTTCTACCGTCGCTTTGTGAAAGATTTTAGCACTATTGCCGCACCATTGCATGCCTTGAGTAAGAAAATGCTCCTTTTGTTTGGGGACCTTTGCAATCTACCGCTTTTGATGAGCTGAAATCTTTGCTTACTCATGCTCCGATTCTTGCTTTGCCCAACTTGGATAAAACTTTTGAGGTTCATTGCGATGCTAGTGGTAATGGAATTGAGTTCTGATGCAAGAAAAGCGAGCTATTGCATACTTTAGTGAAAAACTCCGGCGCTCAACTTAACTATCCCATCTATGACAAAGAATTGTTTGCTTTAGTGTGTGTGTTGCATGTTTGGGAGCATTATCTTAGACCGCATGAGTTTGTCATGCATACCGATCATGAGACACTTAAGTACCTTAAAGGCCAAACCAAGTTGAATAAATGACATGCTAAATGGAGTGAATTCATTGAATCTTTCCCCTATGTGATCAAGTACATTAAGGGCAAGGAGAATGTTGTGGCGGACGCTCTTTCCCGCAAATGCATGTTAATTACTCAACTTGAATTGAATGTTGTCGGATTTGATCATATCAAAGATTTGTATGAGCATGATGTGACTTTTTCTACTCCTTATGCTAAGTGTGTGACACATACATCTTGGGAACGATATTATATCAAAGATGGTTATCTAATGAGAGCTAACAAACAATGCATTCCCGAGTCTTCTCTTCGTTTGTTACTTTTGCAAGAGGCTCACGGAGGTGGACTCATGGGATACTTTGGACGCGACAAGACTTTCGCCACGCTCTCCAAGAACTACTTTTGGCCCAAGATGTTTCGCGATGTCGCACGCTTCACCACCCGGTGCTCTACATGTTGCAAAGCTAAGTCACAATTTCAATCCCATGGTTTACATATGCCTTTATCTATTCCACATCAACCTCGGAAAGATATTAGCATGGATTTTGTGCTTGGGTTACCTAGGACTCAAAATGGGAAGGATCCCGTATTTGTTGTCGTGGACCGATTCTCTAAAATGGCTCATTTTATCCCATGCAATAAGATAGACGATGCTTCACATGTTGCAACACGTTTTTGCAGGGAAATCTTGAGGTTACATGGGGTACCAAGGACCATAGTGTCGGATCGTGACGTCAAGTTCTTAAGCTACTTTTGGAAGACCTTATGCGCCAAGCTCATCATCAAGCTTCTATTCTCAACGGCCTACCATCCCCAAACCGACGGCCAAACGGAAGTCACCAACCGGACTCTATCCACTCTCCTACGTGTGTTGATCAAGAAGAACATCAAGGAGTGGGAGGAGTGCTTACCCATCGCCGAGTACGCCTACAATCGAGCTCGACACACTACTACCAGCAAGTCCCCCTTCGAGGTTGTCTACGGCTTCAACCCATTGTCCCCATTGGACATTCTCCCCCTTCCGCTCCAAGAATGCACAAACATGGATACAAGTGCAAGGGCAACTTTCCTCAAGAAGATGCATGAAGATACACGGGCAACAATCGAGCGTCAAGTACATCACATCGCCACCAAGCTCAACATCAACAAGACACCCATGGTGTCCCAACCGGGCGATCTTGTATGGCTTCACCTTCGCAAGGACCGCTTCCCCAACGAGCGCAAATCAAAGCTTCTACCACGAGCCGATGGACCCTTCAAGGTGCTAGCACGCTACAACAACAACGCTTACAAGATTGACATTCCACGCGACAAGTACAGCGTAAGCGACATCTTCAACGTCAAAGATTTGGCTAAGTACGATGTGGATGTTGATCACGATCCATGGACGGATCTCTCCCAAGGGGGGGAGATGATGCGGAGCATCCTTCCATCATCCCCATGGACTCTACACCAACACATCAAGCCCCACGTGGACCTATGATAAGAGTTAGAGCACGTGCATTGGAAACCGAGGTGAACTCCTTCCTACTTGACTTGCATATGGATACAAATGGAACTAGGGTGCTACCTCACCAAAATATGCTATGCCTCATTAGGTACGAAGAGGAACACCACCAAGAAGCTCAGGAGCATCACCAAGGAGAAGGAGGACCACCCCAAGGCCATGCGGATCAAGACAGAGCACTACAGCGGCTGGACAGGAAGTCCCAGGCGACCCCGTGCGCACGGGCCACCGAGACCCCGTGCCCACGGACTATCCAGGAAGTTGGCGCTGAGGCACCCCGTGCGCACGGGCGTGTACCGTGCCCACGGGACCCCCGTGCGCACGGGCCCCACTAACCCTGTGCGCACGGGCTCTGCGGGATGGACGGATGTGATCGCCTGTTTGAGCCCCTCTTCTTTCACCTCGACCCCAAGCCTATATATTCCGTACCTAGAGTTATGTTTAGGGTTAGCAAAGTATTTAGAACACACACACACACAGAGAGAGAGAGAGAGAGAGAGAGAGAGAGAGAGAGAGAGAGAGAGAGCTTTGCTCATCTTCCTCCTGTAGGAGATCTAGGCCTCCTCTTGGAGATCAAGCCCTCCTCTTGGAGAAGATCCTCTTGGATGCAATACCTCACCTAGTGGGAAGAACTTTTACCCTAGTGCTATTTTTCCTTGAATTGTTCATGTAATCTTGTGGATCTCATGTATGCTACTCTAGTGGATGTGATATTTGGGTTTGTTTGAGTGATTTGTGCCTTGTGTTCTTGAGTGTTCTTCCTCTTTTCCCCTTCCAAGTGTGAAAAGATCCCCTCTAGGGTTTCACCCTACAACAAACAACACATAATGAAGCATGTCCACTAAGCTATAGATGGCCTATTTGTCATGTCTATGGCAGGGAATTTTCTCAAGTCTACATCTCGCAATACGGGCCCTAGATCAGAAGTGGTGCAAATCGGACCCTATATTCATTAAAGTGATTGTGGATGCTGTATATCATGAAGATGTTGGTGTTGGAACTACAATTATGATCATCCGAGATGAAAAAGGTCAATTTCTTGATGCATAGTGTAAGTACATTTTAGTATGTTACATCTATGGAGGCAAGTGCAACACATGATGGATTGGCTTTAGCTAACCCCCTTGGCATCCATAATGTTGAAGCTGGACCTCTTTGATTCGCAGGATTCTAAAAATGTGGGAATAGGAAAAACATAGGATTAGAATGTCATGCTCATCTCAATCATACATGATTTTAGGTTGTTTGATTACATCATAGGAAGGATTCATTCAAAGAGGTTTGAGTGGATGCTAGAAATTCTATGAGAAGTAGTACCAAAAATATCCTTAGAAAACATTCCAATAGGATTCAATCCTATGAATCAAACAACCAACATGGGTAAATTCCTAAGGATTCTAATGCTCCAAAATTCCTATGTAAATCCTGTGAATCAAAGGAGCCCTGAATCAGATTTTTTGGATGTTATAACTTTTGTTCTGGGCAAACTCAATGGTGGGCCGCAACAGCTGCATTCCTCGCGGAATGTTTTGACATGGTGACATCGATTGGAAAAGTCAAGTTCAAACATTGTCTTCGCTAGGCTAATATTGTGGCACATGAGCTAGCTAAATATAGGCTTTTATAATAAATTTTCTAAGATTTGAGTAGACGAGCCTCCGAGGTTTGTCGTCAACAAACCTGTGGATGATGTAATTGTGCTTTGATTTAATAAAATTAGTCATGATGGCCTTCCCTAAAAAAAGTTATCAATTGGCCCTTGCAAAGGTCACTCCACCTTTTCTCTGGTGTTGACAATGTCGCAACCCGAGAGTTTTTTAGATTTATTTTTTCAAAATGTTTTATCTCTTGAACCGTGCGTTCAAATCGTGAACCGTTTCACTGTTGGATTTCTCACGTCGAGATTTTCGAAACTAAAACTCAGGTTAAAAGGTTTCGACGAACCTTTTTTCACGAAAAAACTGGAAAAATCATAAATAAGTACTCCCTCCGTCCCATAATATAAGAACGTTTTTTAAGCTATGTTAGCTTGAAAAACTTTCTTATATTATGGGATGGAGGAAGTAACAAATAACGTGGAAAAAATGAAAAAATAAAACCAAAAGAAAAACATAACTGGAAAAAGGTTCGAAACCCAGAAGAGAAAAACCACAGTAAAAAAAAGGAAAGCACAATTGCACTTTTTCATATACTCCCTCCGTTCCAAATTACTCGTCGTGGTTTTAGTTCAAATTTGAACTAAAACCACGACGAGTTCCAAATTGAACTAAAACCACGACGAGTAATTTGGAACGGAGGGAGTATATTTTTGGAAGCATAATCGTGTTTTTCCCTTTTTCGGAGAAGCACAGTTGTTCTTCTCGTGAAGCACAGTCTGTGTTTTTTTGTTTTCGGGAAAGACAAATGTACTTCTGGTGGAAGCACATGTTGTGTTTTCATTTTAGAAAGCACAACTATGCTTCTCGCAAAACCATATGTTGTGCCTCTTGAGAAAAAGCACTGCTTAAAAAAACTTCCAAAAAATAGGGAAAACCAGGCAAAGACTAAAAGACAAAAAACATCTTAGACCCGAAAAATCATACAGAAAAATAAAAAAGAAATCCAGAGTGAGCACCTAGCACGGGACATGTTTCGGCAGCTAGGCGCACCATTTGGCATGCTCATAGGGCAAAAAAATGACAGCTCCCCAAGGGGTAACCGTTAGTTGCTCCTCGTGGATCCGATTTTTCTTGTTTTCTGGAAAAAAAAATTAGGATTTTTTTTCTCGAATACGCATGAGTGTGCGTATCATATATTATAGAAGGAAAGGGTAGAAACCCTCCACACATGTAATTACATTGTTATTTACAGGAAGCCCTTGGCCACCCCACCCGACTACTCAGCTTAAGGACTACTCGCTATTCTCCCACGATGCAAGGCCCAGCACAAACGCCTCGGCTTCCCCTCGTAGTAATCCTGCCTGCTTCCATGCCCTGACTTCGCGCTCAATGCTCTTGAGCACTTTGGGTGTGGATGGCGCCGCTCCGTCAAAGACCACTGCATTCCGGTGAATCCACATCTCCTAGAGGACTAAGATAGAGATTGTCCTAACGAGCTTCCGGTGTTGTCCAATTTCCTCCTGCCTGATGCACCACTCCGGAAGGGACTCCATCGCCGTTGGGGCACTTTCTGGCTGTTCCAAGGCTAGGCACACCTTGCTCCAAACCTCTCTAGCGAAGACACATCCAATCATGATGTGGGTGATGGTCTCCTCATGTTGGTCGCAAAATGGACACGAGCTTTGGTGAGGCAGTCCCCTTCTAGCAAGGCGGTCGGAGGTCCAACACCTATTCCTCATGGCCAGCCAAGCGAAAAACCGACGTTGTAGGGGCGCCCGTGACTTCCACGTGAACTCCGCCGTTGGTGCAACCTCGAGGCCCGCGAACTTGGCCGCGTATGCCGATCGTGCTGAAAACATGCCATCCTTCTCCCACGCCCAATGTATCTTGTCTTGTGCATCCTCATGCAGGGCCACGTCCTCCACTCGCTGCCATAAGCCCAAGAACTGGTGGAGCATGTCGGTCGTAAACTCAGGCCCAATGTCCGCCGCCCACGAGTGATTTGTAAGTGCCTCCGCGACCGTTCGTGTAGATCTCGTTTGCCTTGGTACCCTCGAGTATAGCATGGGTGCCAGGTCCAGGATTCTGTAGCCATCAATCCACTTGTCCTCCCAAAATAGT
This sequence comes from Triticum aestivum, assembly GCF_018294505.1. Lineage (NCBI taxonomy): Eukaryota > Viridiplantae > Streptophyta > Magnoliopsida > Poales > Poaceae > Triticum > Triticum aestivum. The sequence goes on from NC_057802.1 coordinate 138,676,006, forward strand.
ATGTCGTTTCCATGTCCCACCGTAGCTGTGGTCGCAGCCCGAAAGAGTGCTCTTGAATCCGCTGGGGTGGTGATTTGAAATTCTGCCCAAGGCCTTGTATGGTCAGTACGCTGTAGCCACGGCCATCTTGCCATCATCGCGGTGTTCAACCACCTCAAATTTGGTATGCCGAGGCCTCCGGCCCACCTAGGGCGGCACACCGAATCCCATGCCACGGCGCAATTGCCACCGCGCGCATCCATCTTCCCACACCAGAGGAAACCTCGACAAATCTTCGTCAGGGCGGTGAGGGTCTTCGGAGGTATATTCATGGCGAGCATGGCATGAACGGGGATTGCGCATAGGACGAAGAGAATGAGGGTGAGTCGTCCGCTTTTCGGTAGGGAAGCGGCCTTCCAGTTGGGCAGACGGTTAGCAAACTTCTCCACCAAGTATTGGAACTGCGCGGGTGTGGCCTTTATGATTGAGAGCGGTAGGCCAAGATACTTGCATGGGAAAGATGCACTTGTGCATGCCAAAGATGTGCACACTGCTTCCAACTCATTTGTTGAACATCGGATGGGTACTGCCGCACTCTTAGCAAGATTCACTTCCAGGCCCGAGGCAGCCCCAAACATTCCTAGGATCTCTCTGCAAGCTCGAATTTCCTGAGCCACGGGCTTGAAGAACAGCATGACGTCGTCGGCAAACATGGACAGCCGTTGGTGCACTCCATTTGTAGCCAGAGGGGCGAAGATGCCCTGATCCGTGGCTTTGCTGAACAAGGCTTGTAGTGGTTCCATGCAGAGGATGAAAAGCATGGGGGAAATCGGATCTCCTTGCCGTAGCCCACACGTATTGTAAATCGTCTCTCCTGGCACACCATTCACTGCAATCTTCGTCGTTGAGGTGGCAAGCAGTCCACAAATCCACTCGATCCATTTCCTCCCAAAGCCAAGCCGTGTCATTACTTCTAGGAGGAAGGGCCACTTCACCGTATCAAAGGCCTTGGATATATCGAGTTTGAGTAGGACCGTTGGGTTTTTGAGCGCATGTAGTCTTCTTGCCGTGCACTGAACGAGCATGAAGTTGTCATGCAAAGTCCGGCCCCGCACAAAGGCACTTTGATGGTTACCCACCAAGAACGGCAGCTCGTCCGCAAGCCTTGTCGCCAGTATTTTGTCGAAGATCTTGATGGCCCCATGAACTAGACTGACTGGCCTGAAATCCTTAAGATCAACTGCACCCTCTTTCTTTGGTAAAAGAGTTACCACTGCCCGGTTTATGGCCGCCAAGCCTCGCATGTCTCCACGGAAAAACTGCTCTAAAGCACGCATGAAATCCACCTTGATGATCTGCCAACAAGTGGCGTAGAACCTCCCAGTGAAACCATCGGGGCCCGGTGCTTTGTCCAGCGGCATGGACTTGATGATTTTTCCACTTCTTCCGGCAAGAATGGCGTCTCCAAATTTGCCATGTCCCTGGATGGGAGGTTTAGCTGATCCAAGTCAATCGTATGTGTCCACTGATGGGGCGATCCAAAGGTGCTAGCATAGTGTGCGTCAACCACTCTCGCAATGTTGTCTTGGCCTGTGACGACCTCCTCATTATGCCGCAAAGTGAGGATGGCATTTTTGCGTTGCCTATGACATGCGTGCCGATGAAAGAACTTGGTGTTGTCGTCCCCCTCCTTGAGTTTGAGCATGCGGGATCGCTGTCGGGCGATTGTTCTTTCCAGCGAGCTTAAACCTAGTAGCTTCCTCTTAAGCACTTTCTGTAGCCCATGCTCATGATCCGTAAGAATGCGGTTTTCCGCTGCCCCATCCAGTCTGAAAATGATCTCATGCGCGATGAGGATTTGCATCTTGATGTTTCCGATCCACCGCTCGCTCCACCGTTGCAACTTTTTGGCAGTGGCCCGGAGTTTACAGTCCAAAACTTTGAACGGATTTCCGGACGACGGGACCGAGTGCCAAGCCTCTGCCACAATGTCCAAAAACCCCTCAGCTTTCGGCCAGAATGCTTCGAACCGGAACCGCCTACCCATGTGGAACGCAGCATCCAAGTCGAGTAGGAGTGGGCAATGATCAGATATTGCAGATCCAAGCGCCATGAGCAGGCAGGAGTGGTGCAAGTCCTCCCATGATTTTGTAGTGAACACGTGGTCGATCTTCTCCATGGTTGGCAGCCTTCTTTCATTGCTCCACGTGTACCACCGCCCGAGCAAATACATCTCCTTTAGCTCAAGCCTGTTCAACCTTGCTCTGAATCGTGCGATCATCCGACAGTTGACTGCCTCATTGCTCTTATCTTCAGGATTTGTGAGTAGGTTGAAATCACCCACTATCGCCCACGGCCCAGCGTGTAGGTCTCTAACCTCCTCGAGCTCGGCTAGGAATTCCACCTTGGAGGCATCGCTTTGTGGCCCGTACACCCCTGTGAGCCACCACACCGGGGCCCCATGTGGTTGTACCAAGGCTGTCAGGGTGTTTGTAGTAGTGTGTGGGTTTGACAACGTGACAATCGTATGATCCCACACAATGAGGATGCCGCCCCGCGTGCCCACCGCTGGCAAGTAGTAGTAATTCTCAAATTTATTGCCAAGGCATTGCCTGATCAGGTCTAGGGATACATTCTCCACTTTTGTTTCTTGGAAGCACACAATGCTAGGGTTAGCCGACACGACAACTTGGAAGATGGCACTCCTCTGCGCCGGCGAGTTAAGTCCATGCACGTTCCACACCAACACCTTCGGCGGTTGTGTTGCCATAGACAAGGCCCACAGATCCGCACTTCCACCTCCGGTGCATCACTCCGCCTCGGCCACCTCCGCTGCCGGCAGGATGGAAGGGTCCCAACCAAACAGGGCAAGGATGGCTGCCACTTGGCCCTCCGTCAAAGGCCTGGAGAAGAGCTCTGCATAAGCCTCCAGTGACTCATAACTTATGACTTCCGCTTCATTGGCTTGGCACAATTTTCGGATTATCACTTGTTGTTGCTTGGAAGCCTTGGATCCCCCGGCCGGACCCCTAGCTAGGTGTGCGCTCCTGCGAGGCGTGATGCTAGGTATTGACCGTCTCTGCCTTGGCCTTCGTTTCGCTGGTGGTGGCATTCTGCTTTCGGGCTGTGGAAGAATAGGGGAGAGGGCGCGCCGAATGTCTGCACAAAGCAGGTCCAGTTGCGAGGCGTGTGGCTCGTTCACCGTTTCCTCCTGACCAGGCTGGGGCGCAGGATCCATCTGGGTTGGGTTGATGCGCGGGGAACCCGGCGAGAGACTTACGCAGACCCATTCCTGTGATTGCATGTGCACCCCCCCCCCCCCCCCCCGCCTACGTGAGCAGTAACTCCCCGTTGCATGCTTTCCGGGGCCCGCCCGACCGAGCGAGCGGCGTGATTGGCGAGCCAAGGGAATCCCATGCAGCCTACCCACAATCTGTCTCCACGTGAGCCGGCGTATCAGCCTCCTCGGTCCCACCGCACTCTCTGTCCACTTGCGCCTGGTTGGCAAATTCGTCGGTCCCATCCTGACTGTTGTCCACTGGTGCCGGAGTTGTCTCCTCGCCCAGAGCAGGCACAGACGCCAGCCAATCACTGAAGCGGATCCTGTCGGCCCCACTTATCCCACTACCAACCCCGCCAGGAGCAGCGGACCGGTCCTCCCCTCGGTCAAAAAAGTGTCGCAGCTGGGCCACCGAGTGGGGGGCGCCAATCCCGAAGCCTCTGGACGCTCCTGCTGGCTAATCAGCTGTCGGGACGCGCAAGACGACGCGGGCGATGTCGGGATCACCTCTGGAAAAGCCTCGCTCTGCGCCAAGGCCAGCTGGCTGCCCCGCACAGAACTCTCCACGTGTCCCTCCACGTCCGGTCCAACGACCGAGCCACCATCCTCCGAAGCGCTGGGCCCTTTTCCTGCTGTGATGACAGCAACGCAGCTGGGCCCAGGGTCCACCCGCGCAAGGAGAGGCGGTCGGGGAGCATCCGTTTGAAAAACCCCGGCGACGGCCCTTGTCGCCGGCGGCGGCCGAGTCGAAGATGCACCGGCCGGGCCATGCGGGGCCGCAGCCGGACGACGGTGGCCACCGGACTCACCCCGCCTTGCAGCAACGCTCCGATCCACATCCCCATGCCGGGCCACATCCTGAATATCCTCATCATCATCCGCCGGCGAAGGCGGCGGCGACGGCTGCTTCAGCGATCCATCAGAGATCAGCACAGGGGCTTCTTCTTGCACGATGTCAATGGGGTACCAAAAGGCATCAACTCCTTCCTCCCTACGCCTTGGTTCTTCCAGCACAAGGATGCGACGCGGCGGGATGCGTGCCGGGTCGTCCGTGCGCAGCCAGACGCGAAAGCCCGCCATGTCGTCTCGCCTGACCGTACTCCGGCCACCTTGACCACCATGCCAAGGTCTCTCAGAACAGATTCCGCGGTGCGCATGCTCCAGGCATTGGCCGGGACGCCCACAAGCCGGAGCTGCACAAGGTACGGCATGACAATGCCCGTCGCCCGCTCCTGTCTGAGCCAGGGGCGCAGCGAAAGCGCGAAGCGAGGTGCGCCGGCGTGTCCTCTCGCCACCATCATGTCCCTGGTGGCCTTGGATTTGCAGAGCACGAGGAAGTCTTGCAGATGGAATGGCCGAATCGACATGTCTTCGGGGCCGAGGTTGAACTCCACATGCAAGGCGCGAGCAGCGTCCGCCAGATCCACCGGAGGCCGTGGCTCCGCCACAGTGACCACGACCGCTCGCGCGAGCTCTGCTTCGAGCATGTCAATGTCCTCTCCACGCCGCATGAAGCAGCAGTCCACCACCTGGTCCACACCATGGCGCGGCGAGACGGCCGGGTCGAACGGCACCGAGAAGCAAGGTCCTGCAACGCTCCCCACCGAGAGCTGGCTGGACGTGGCCCGGGCAGAAGGCGCACGCGCCACTTGCGCCCATGAGCGGTCGAAGCGGACGGCACCAGCTGGCGGGGGACCGGGCGGCGGGGGCACGGCGACGGGGCGAGGTGCAACCGCAGCCGATGGCGGCGCCGGAGGGCCAGCCGGCGGACCCGGGCGCAGGGCCGGAGGCGGACGGCGCTGGTCAAGCGAGGAGGAGCTGCGCGGGCGCACGCATCCACGCGCGATGTGTCCATCCCCACCGCACCTCAGGCACCGGGTCGGGTTAGTGCAGTCGGCGGAGATGTGTCGCGTGTCTCCACAGTTGTAGCAGCACCCATACAGGGCCGGTGGGATGCGCGACCGCGGCGGCGGCCTGGAGGAGGGCAGGACGGCAGGTCCCCTCCCAGGCGGAGAGCGGCGCGGCGGGGGACGGCGCGGGTCGCCCGCAGCGCACGGAGGGCTCGGGAGGCGGGGGCGTCGGCCAAGCTTCGACCTTGGCGGGACTGCCACCCAGATCCAGACGCCGGAGGGCTCGGCAGGCGGGGCACGCCTCCCTAGATGATGGGCCCGAAGGCAGTGCCCGGCACGTCAGGAACGACGACGATGGACCGCAACGCCGGCCGCGGGGCCGGAGGAGGGGAAGGAGAGGCAGAGTTCGAAGAGGCCGCCGAAAGGGAAACGCGCGAGGCCATGGAGGCACCCCGGGGGAGAGGGGCCACCTGAGAGACGGAGGGTGGGCGCCGGGGCCGGAGTGGCCGCCGGCGCTGAGCGGGGAGGGTGGGCGCCGGGGCCGGAGTAGCCGTCGGCGCGGAGCGGAGGCTAGAGCGGGGAGGGTAAGCGGGGCAAAGATTCCGTTCTTTTTTTTTTACAATCCTAGCTGTTTAGGCCCTAACTAGTTGGATTGTAAAAAATAATATGGATTCAAGATTCTTGAGAGAATATGAGGGGAGATCCAATTCTCAAAATTCTGGAGCAATCGGCCGAAAGAACTGGGCCTGAGCCAGGCATCAGGTTCGGGAAGTCAAGAATTCACCGGAACAAGGACCTGGACGAGAGCTTCTCTTTTTTTCTTTTGGACCCCGAAACCATAGAACAATTGGCTGAGCGTATTCATGCGCTTGATCCAGGCACTTCTTCATACTGCATCCTTCTCTCTAATGTTTATTCTGCAGCTAGAAGCTGGGGGAGTGCGTGAATGATCAGGAGACAGATTAAGGAGAAGGGGCTGAAGAGGAGGCTCACTGGCTGCAGCTGGGTTGAGGTCCAGGACAAGGCCCATCCACGTCTTGTTCTATGGAGACTCTAGACATCCTGAGTGATGAAATTTACAAGATCCTCGAAGCTCGCCTGGAGTTATACTAATGATGATGAACATTGCCTTCTATGATTGTGGAAACGCGTGTGAAGGACCGGTGCTTCTTTGGTGACTGGTGGAATGTTTACAGGACAGCCAGACCGACCGACGGAGTTAGTAAGAATTTCGTGTTCATCAGGTTAAACAATAAGAAATTAAGAATGATATGGGTGGACTTGAACTTGCAGGATAGCAAGAGACCAGGACACCAGGACTAACAGCAAACGGGAACTGCAGCGCGGCCGGAAATAGAAGAAAGATGGCCTCATAAGGGATGAACAAAGATGATGGCCAGATGAATGAATTATCTTTCAACCAGAGGATGATGTTGCAATCATGGAAGAACTGTAACTCGAAGTTTCCAGGGTGATGATTGGTTTCAAGCTGCCACAGAATTATTTTTATTTTTATTTTATTTTTTGTCTAGCTGTTGAAGAACTGTTGGACCGGAGAACAAGAAATTTTCTCAGCAAACTGGCATCAGGAGTTAATGTGGATAAGAAAATCGTTCAAACCAGAACTCATTTGCCGAGTAGGACATTAAGCTACTGGGGATACACTGATCAAGCTATTCTCCATACTCTGAAATAGACATTTCGGATATTGGTTAGACTGTACAGAATTACTAGCGTACTGCTGGCGTTTTGAGTTCTTAGAATCAGTGGATGACTTGTCTAAATTTTGCCCCTAGAAACAAAAGGCAGTATAAAGTTACAAAATCTGGCCAAATAAAACACTTTCAGCCGTACAACACCATCTGTAGTTTGTAAATCTCCCGACTTCAGTTGGCAGCTAATCATCTCATCGAAAGAATTTCTACAGAACAAGCGTAATACAGCATGTTGATAGAATTAGACCAAGACCAACGTCATCAGTTTACCCAAACATGGATGTTTGTTTCAACGAGATCATCCAAGTCAGAAGCAGAAGGTTCAGGACAGAAATTGCTCAGAGTTATTAATCCACCGGCCCACTCAAGGATTTGAACAAAGAAAAGGCTACAAAAAAGTAATTTTCTAACTCATGCATGCGAAATGTACTTTTTATGGTTCCGCACTAATTAAGCAATACACTAAAAGCATGGTATTCTTCCCAAAAAAACATCAAAACTACAAGGAGCACAAGAACCTACCGTTACAACAATGGCGGTTTAGCTTGTGCTTTTCTTGCATTGCTAAGTCAGAAATCTCAGCCTGCTGTCTCGACCTACAACTTCTATCAACAGAATGGAAGGTTTCAGGGGCTGCCTGCTGCTTGGATGCCACCAGCAGAGTAACCAACCTCTACTGCACCGACTCCCCTCAACCGACTCTACACTGAGCTCATGGCGCGAGACATTGCAGCGATCACTTTCTCTCTCGTTTGCTGTTCGGAGCCAGGGCACTTGATGATGAAGGAATGCACTACCGTTCCATTGTTGCCTGTGAGTTTCGACTCCCCTACCCGGACGTCCGCCTCTTCAAACGCTTCAAAGACCTTCTTTACCGGATGGTTCTCCAATGGAGACATAACTCGAACCAGAACCTCGTCTTGCACCACCTGGATGTCAACCTCTGGTCTAGGGGCTCGCTCCCTAGGATCAACCATACCAGACTCAAGAAATCGTTCTCTCTCCGTCTCCATATCTTTGAGCTTCTTTTGAAGGTCAGTGATGTATGCTATTGCATCGCCCAACAGAGAGGCCTTGTCCATTTTCGAGATGTTGGGCACAACGGCTCTCAAAGCATAGAACCGCTGGTTGAGCTTCTCCCTCCTTTGACGCTCAGCCTCAACATGATTCAGCGGCTCCTCTCTCCCATTCGCAGGCTTTCTTCCCCTCTTCCTTGGCCGTCGGTCCTCTATGACAGGTGTTGTCCCTTCCTCTTTACACAAGCCATTCACCTCTGAACTATCTCCATCAAGAACAGCTGCTCTTGTAACCAGAACACCAGACTTGGAACTGGTCCCTGCACTAAAATCTATTTGCCTAGGCGCCTGTGGCTGCAGCTGTTGCTGGTTGACCATCTGCAGTGGCTTCACTAGCTGTGGTGGTTTCTGAAGAAGTGGTAGTTTCTGGAGCTGAGGTGCTTTCTGTAGCTGAAACTGTGTTGTAGTGGAGCTGTCTGTGGCTCTATTGTTGCCGTGTGTAGCTTCATTACTCACTATCAGTATACCATTGCCAAACTTCTGCTGGTGAGAATTCAGGCCCCGGGCCTGACTCCAAGTGAAACTCTGCAATCCTTTCTGGACATTGGGAAGCACTGAGCTCCCTCCACCAGCAGTCCTCTGTTCCCATGACCTTTCATCTACTTTCGATACCCCAATCACTGGCCCTGCTGAAGACCGACCAAGGTTCAAATCCTTGCCAAAAATCTTTGCCAGACCTGGTGACCTCTCAATGTGACCATTTCCTTCACGACTCGGAATTATATCCTTATTGCCACCTGTCCCCGCAAAGACAGACTTTATGGTCTGGAGAGTGTCAGAACTCTCAGCCACCTGCTGCATCGAACCCAGCTCAAGCACACCAGTCTCAAATGGCACTAACAGGATAGTTCTAAATCCTGCTGTGCTTGCAAGGTATCCCCGGTAACAGTAATTGGCTGGGAATACATTGCGCTCAGAATTGGGAACCCAGAGAGGGAGGCCAGCTGCAAAAACTTGACCAGGAGCACCGGCACGACGCGGAAACGCGAAGTACATAGATGCTAGGAAGAACATTTCTGTATCTGTCACCTGACCAATAGTGGGAGCATAATCCTCCTCATCAGCAGCACCAAATGCTCTGTGCAACCGCTGCAGTACACGCTTCCGCATCCGCTGTTTGGCATCATCATTGCCTGCAGAAGCAGCAGCTGCCAACTCAGCATCATTGGGTTCACGGCAAGAGCCATCACCCCACCCAAGGACAAGATCACCAGACTTTGTGCGTGAAAGCTGCCAGAAGATGGCGTAGTTCCAACCAGCACCAGGATGCTCTGATTCAATAAGCTCCTGCAGTTTATTTTGCAAGTCCACAGGTGACGATGCAGCAACAAGACCCTCAGATATGGTACCGCCCCCTTTTGTCAAGTATGCAAATGCATCTCTACCTAGCACAGTGGTGCTGAGGTCTCGGTCCTCCTCAGTCCATGCTCCACCATTTCCTCCATTGGCACCGTCCTCCTCAACCTCCATCTTCATCACCATAAGACCTACTCAAAAAAGTATAGGTCAGGTCAAAAGGCACTAAATACATAAATGTTTTGCTGCGTCTATTGGCTACCAAACTCATCAGGGTGAAGTCTATTTAGATTACAGGGCAATAAAATTTTACCACACTTATGGCTACAGGGATGAACTTAAAACAAAACAGAACTAAGCTCTGAACCACCATTCCAGGTAAACACACAGTGACATGCATCCCAAACTGTAAGCAAAAATTCGTAAAGACCTGGTAGTTGGTACTTAGTGGCGGTATCCTTCTGATTCACCGCTTACCAAATTAACCAGCCACTTTTGACAGACATGTGTATTTATGACAGATCAGTCTTAACTTATCAGGGAGTGAGGGAGACGCTCTACATCATCAATACTAATAGGAAACTAAGACAGTGTGTAATAAATACACATGTAAATGAGGCAAAGCATGGAATCATGTGACAGAAAACGTTTATCATGTGACAAACAAATTACTAGTACTACCTGTATAACTTGGCATTCCTATGGCATGGCATCCGATTATTTTAGTTGCCCGAGTACGCACGACTGAATTCTAATCCGAAATCGTGCCTAACGACAAGCTGTGGACATCGTGTGCACAAGGACATAGCCATATGCTCGCACCGATCGCAGACACTAGATTCCAGCCTAAACAAACAGGCCTTCTTCTCGGCCACGGCACGGCAAATCACCTCACCTTTCCGCCTAACTCAGCTCATCCGCGGGACGCGACGGGCCATGAAATCGCAATCACTCCAACATTTCACGACGCGCCAGGGCAGTACGGGGGGGAGCTACTACTGTTAGTGAGGGAATTCGGGAGCAGGGCGGGCGGGGGAATCTCACCGGACCGGGGATCCCGAGCCCGAATCGGCAGAGGGGAAGCGAAATCCAGCGCGGGCAGGCCGGCAACACCTAGACCCGACCTCTGCCGCCGAAGCCGCGACGGCGAGAAGCCCGGATCTTCCCGCGCGCGGACCCGAGCTCCGAGGGGGGGGGGGGGGGGGGGGGCTCCGCTCGCTCGCCCTCTCCTTCCTCGCGGAGAGGATGGGGCCCGCGGGTCTCGGGGCGCGGGGCGCGGCGCGGCGTGCGCGTAGGGGAGGGAGGGAGGGAGGGAGGGAAGGCGGGTGGTGGGATTCGACGGTGGTGGTGTGTATGTAGTTTTCTCTGGTGCGCGAGGGGATTTCGGGGGAGGGGAGGCGACCCGCTGCTGCTGCTGCGGCTTGGGATTGTGGGGGTGGACGAGGGCTGCCTCCTTTCCTTTTCTACTGGGATCTCGAGCCGAGCCCAGTGTGCTGAGTTCGCTTTTGCGTGTGTGCTCGCGTCGCTCGGCTCGAGTGTAGCCGACGGACGGGTTTATGCGCGCTTTCGTTCTGTTTATTTTTTAACACGAGAGAATTAATTATAATGATTAGCGAAATAATTATGTTCTGTTATCATTTACTATATAAACCGATCGTACTAAGCTATCCTCAGTGGATCAAACATTCTTTTTATAGAACCTTCACCAGCATGATGGGTTTTTCTTGGCAAAAAAGGCATGTATTAAGTAGCACATGCTTCCTTATAGAAATTAAAAAGTATATCTGGGGCGTTGAAATATTCTTCCTCCCACATCCGCCGGCGACGTGCCATGAGCAAAGCTTGTTGTCGCCTATAAAGTAGCTTGTATAGGCGGTGGTCTGGGTGCAGGGCGGCGGCCCTCGCGGTGGGAGGCGCGATGGTCGTGGGCGGATCGCGCGGCTCTGCTGCGGGCGGGCTGACGAAGGGTGAGCGCTGGGGTACATCACTTTCCCAGTCCTTGTACTGGCTGGCGGCGGTAGTGTCCGCGGACGTCGTTTCCTTCCTGGAGGCTCCATCGTAGTGTCCCCGCTCCTTTTGTGGTGCTCCGGGTGAAAACTTGATCTGCGAGATCGGGCGATGGGGTCTATCCATGGTCATGCCCTTCTTGGAGGCTTCGTCTTGGGGGGGGGGGGGGGGGGGGCTCCGCTCGCTCGCCCTCTCCTTCCTCGCGGAGAGGATGGGGCCCGCGGGTCTCGGGGCGCGGGGCGCGGCGCGGCGTGCGCGTAGGGGAGGGAGGGAGGGAGGGAGGGAAGGCGGGTGGTGGGATTCGACGGTGGTGGTGTGTATGTAGTTTTCTCTGGTGCGCGAGGGGATTTCGGGGGAGGGGAGGCGACCCGCTGCTGCTGCTGCGGCTTGGGATTGTGGGGGTGGACGAGGGCTGCCTCCTTTCCTTTTCTACTGGGATCTCGAGCCGAGCCCAGTGTGCTGAGTTCGCTTTTGCGTGTGTGCTCGCGTCGCTCGGCTCGAGTGTAGCCGACGGACGGGTTTATGCGCGCTTTCGTTCTGTTTATTTTTTAACACGAGAGAATTAATTATAATGATTAGCGAAATAATTATGTTCTGTTATCATTTACTATATAAACCGATCGTACTAAGCTATCCTCAGTGGATCAAACATTCTTTTTATAGAACCTTCACCAGCATGATGGGTTTTTCTTGGCAAAAAAGGCATGTATTAAGTAGCACATGCTTCCTTATAGAAATTAAAAAGTATATCTGGGGCGTTGAAATATTCTTCCTCCCACATCCGCCGGCGACGTGCCATGAGCAAAGCTTGTTGTCGCCTATAAAGTAGCTTGTATAGGCGGTGGTCTGGGTGCAGGGCGGCGGCCCTCGCGGTGGGAGGCGCGATGGTCGTGGGCGGATCGCGCGGCTCTGCTGCGGGCGGGCTGACGAAGGGTGAGCGCTGGGGTACATCACTTTCCCAGTCCTTGTACTGGCTGGCGGCGGTAGTGTCCGCGGACGTCGTTTCCTTCCTGGAGGCTCCATCGTAGTGTCCCCGCTCCTTTTGTGGTGCTCCGGGTGAAAACTTGATCTGCGAGATCGGGCGATGGGGTCTATCCATGGTCATGCCCTTCTTGGAGGCTTCGTCTTGGGGGGGGGGGGGGGGGGGGGGGGGGGGGGCTCCGCTCGCTCGCCCTCTCCTTCCTCGCGGAGAGGATGGGGCCCGCGGGTCTCGGGGCGCGGGGCGCGGCGCGGCGTGCGCGTAGGGGAGGGAGGGAGGGAGGGAGGGAAGGCGGGTGGTGGGATTCGACGGTGGTGGTGTGTATGTAGTTTTCTCTGGTGCGCGAGGGGATTTCGGGGGAGGGGAGGCGACCCGCTGCTGCTGCTGCGGCTTGGGATTGTGGGGGTGGACGAGGGCTGCCTCCTTTCCTTTTCTACTGGGATCTCGAGCCGAGCCCAGTGTGCTGAGTTCGCTTTTGCGTGTGTGCTCGCGTCGCTCGGCTCGAGTGTAGCCGACGGACGGGTTTATGCGCGCTTTCGTTCTGTTTATTTTTTAACACGAGAGAATTAATTATAATGATTAGCGAAATAATTATGTTCTGTTATCATTTACTATATAAACCGATCGTACTAAGCTATCCTCAGTGGATCAAACATTCTTTTTATAGAACCTTCACCAGCATGATGGGTTTTTCTTGGCAAAAAAGGCATGTATTAAGTAGCACATGCTTCCTTATAGAAATTAAAAAGTATATCTGGGGCGTTGAAATATTCTTCCTCCCACATCCGCCGGCGACGTGCCATGAGCAAAGCTTGTTGTCGCCTATAAAGTAGCTTGTATAGGCGGTGGTCTGGGTGCAGGGCGGCGGCCCTCGCGGTGGGAGGCGCGATGGTCGTGGGCGGATCGCGCGGCTCTGCTGCGGGCGGGCTGACGAAGGGTGAGCGCTGGGGTACATCACTTTCCCAGTCCTTGTACTGGCTGGCGGCGGTAGTGTCCGCGGACGTCGTTTCCTTCCTGGAGGCTCCATCGTAGTGTCCCCGCTCCTTTTGTGGTGCTCCGGGTGAAAACTTGATCTGCGAGATCGGGCGATGGGGTCTATCCATGGTCATGCCCTTCTTGGAGGCTTCGTCTTGGGGGGGGGGGGGGGGGGGGGGGGGGGGGCTCCGCTCGCTCGCCCTCTCCTTCCTCGCGGAGAGGATGGGGCCCGCGGGTCTCGGGGCGCGGGGCGCGGCGCGGCGTGCGCGTAGGGGAGGGAGGGAGGGAGGGAGGGAAGGCGGGTGGTGGGATTCGACGGTGGTGGTGTGTATGTAGTTTTCTCTGGTGCGCGAGGGGATTTCGGGGGAGGGGAGGCGACCCGCTGCTGCTGCTGCGGCTTGGGATTGTGGGGGTGGACGAGGGCTGCCTCCTTTCCTTTTCTACTGGGATCTCGAGCCGAGCCCAGTGTGCTGAGTTCGCTTTTGCGTGTGTGCTCGCGTCGCTCGGCTCGAGTGTAGCCGACGGACGGGTTTATGCGCGCTTTCGTTCTGTTTATTTTTTAACACGAGAGAATTAATTATAATGATTAGCGAAATAATTATGTTCTGTTATCATTTACTATATAAACCGATCGTACTAAGCTATCCTCAGTGGATCAAACATTCTTTTTATAGAACCTTCACCAGCATGATGGGTTTTTCTTGGCAAAAAAGGCATGTATTAAGTAGCACATGCTTCCTTATAGAAATTAAAAAGTATATCTGGGGCGTTGAAATATTCTTCCTCCCACATCCGCCGGCGACGTGCCATGAGCAAAGCTTGTTGTCGCCTATAAAGTAGCTTGTATAGGCGGTGGTCTGGGTGCAGGGCGGCGGCCCTCGCGGTGGGAGGCGCGATGGTCGTGGGCGGATCGCGCGGCTCTGCTGCGGGCGGGCTGACGAAGGGTGAGCGCTGGGGTACATCACTTTCCCAGTCCTTGTACTGGCTGGCGGCGGTAGTGTCCGCGGACGTCGTTTCCTTCCTGGAGGCTCCATCGTAGTGTCCCCGCTCCTTTTGTGGTGCTCCGGGTGAAAACTTGATCTGCGAGATCGGGCGATGGGGTCTATCCATGGTCATGCCCTTCTTGGAGGCTTCGTCTTGGAGCCATCGCACTTCGTTATCCGTCTCACCTCTCTTTGGTGGATTGCTCATGGTGGTCGTCTCGTCAGCTCCAAGCGGTTCTTCTTCGTGCATCTGTAGTTTGCTTAATAGTCGTTTTGGATGGTGTGGCGGTGCCCGACACCTTTGCATCTTGCCTTGGGTATGTGTGTTGTGTACTGTACCGGAGTGTGTTTGTATCGATATTGCTTGGTGGTTGATGCTTTATATATAAATCAGGGTGGAAGCCTTTTTCGATGAAGACCTTGATGTAGACCAAAAGACGCCCACATTTACGATCTACTCCCTCCATTCGAAAATAATCAAAGTTCTAGTTTTATCATAAGTCAAACTTTTTAACGTTTGACCAAGTGGATAGAAAAATCTGCTGAGATTTACAATATCAAAATATATGTCGAACAAAATGAATCTAATGAAGTATTGATGTTTATAATGTTGTTATGTTTTTATATAAGCTTGATCAAACTTAGTGAAGTTTGACTTAGGACAAAACTATAATTTCAAATATTTCAGAAGGGGGGAGTAAGCAAATCTTCATTTCGAAAAAAAGAAACTGCTAGAGAGGCCGGTAGAATGCCACAGGTCAGGTAGACGGAGTTGGGGAACACAAATCTCACACGATCTTCAACAAGGTCTAGACTGACCAACCATCGTCAGTCAGAACTGGAGGTGAGGGACTAATACACATAACCACGTTGTCTGCTCCACAAGGCAATGTCGCCGAAGCAAACCTACAGAAGAAAAAAATTAGACTTGAAAGAACATATATGGTGACACTGAAGGAAATATGCCCTAGAGGCAATAATAAAGTATTATATATTTCCTTATATCATGATAAATGTTTATTATTCATGCTAGAATTGTATTAACCGGAAACATAATACATGTGTGAATACATAGACAAACAAAGTGTCACTAGTATGCCTCTACTTGACTAGTTCGTTAATCAAAGATGGTTATGTTTCCTAGCCATAGACATGAGTTGTCATTTGATTAACGGGATCACCTCATTAGGAGAATGACGTGATTGACATGACCCATTACATTAGCTTAGCACCCGATCGTTTAGTATGTTGCTATTGCTTTCTTCATGACTTATACATGTTCCTATGACTATGAGATTATGCAACTCCCGTTTACCGGAGGAACACTTTGTGTGCTACCAAACGTCACAACGTAACTGGGTGATTATAAAGGTGCTCTACAGGTGTCTCCAAAGGTACTTGTTGGGTTGGCGTATTTCGAGATTAGGATTTGTCACTCCGATTGTCGGAGAGGTATCTCAGGGCCCACTCGGTAATGCACGTCACTATAAGCCTTGCAAGCATTGTGACTAATGAGTTAGTTGCGGGATGATGTATTACGGAACGAGTAAAGAGACTTGCCGGTAACGAGATTGAACTAGGTATCGAGATACCGACGATCGAATCTCGGGCAAGTAACATACCGATGACAAAGGGAACAACGTATGTTGTTATGCGGTCTGACCGATAAAGATCTTCGTAGAATATGTAGGAGCCAATATGGGCATCCAGGTCCCGCTATTGGTTATTGACCGGAGAGGTGTCTCGGTCATGTCTACATAGTTCTCGAACCCAAAGGGTCCGCACGCTTAAAGTTACGATGACAGTTTTATTATGAGTTTATATGATTTGATGTACCAAAGGTTATTCGGAGTCCCGGATGTGATCACGAACATGACGAGGAGTCTCGAAATGGTCGAGACGTAAAGATTGATATATTGGACGACTATATTCGGACACCGGAAGTGTTCCGGAGAAGTTTCGGATTAAACCGGAGTGCCGGAGGGTTACCGGAACCCCCCGGGAAAGTATTGGGCCTTAGTGGGCCTTGAGGGGAGAGAGAGGGCAGCAGCCAGGAGGTGGTGCGCTCCCTCCCAGAGGAGTCCTAGTTGGACTAGGAGAGGGGGGCGCAGCCCCCTTTCCCTCTCCCTCTCCCTCTCTTTCCTTCCCCCCTTCTTTTCCTAGTAGGACTAGGAAAGGGGAGTCCTACTCCTACTAGGAGGAGGACTCCCCCCCTCTCCTTGGTGCGCCCCATAGGCAGCCGGCCTCCCCCTTGCTCCTTTATATACGGGGGCAGGGGAGCACCTAAGAATACACTTGACATACGATATTTTAGCCGTGTGCGGTGCCCCCCTCCACCAGATTACACCTCGATAATACCGTCGCGAAGCTTAGGCGAAGCCCTGCGTCGGTGGAACATCATCATCGTCACCACGCCGTCGTGCTGACGAAACTCTCCCTCAACACTCGGCTGGATCGGAGTTCGAGGGACGTCATCGAGCTGAACGTGTGTAGAACTTCGGAGGTGCCGTGCGTTCGGTACTTGATCGGTCGGATCGTGAAGACGTTCGACTACATCAACCGCGTTGTGATAACGCTTCCGCTATCGGTCTACGAGGGTACGTGGACAACACTCTCCCCTCTCGTTGCTATGCATCACCATGATCTTGCGTGTGCGTAGGAATTTTTTTGAAATTACTACGTTACCCAACAGTGGTATCAGAGCCTGGTTTTATGCGTTGATGCTATGCACGAGTAGAACACAAGTGAGTTGTGGGCGATATAAGTCATACTGCTTACCAGCATGTCATACTTTGGTTCAGCGGTATTGTGAGATGAAGCGGCCCGGACCGACATTACGCATACGCTTACGCGAGACTGGTTTCACCGTTCGGAGCACTCGTTGCTTAAAGGTGACTGGCGGGTGTCTGTCTCTCTCACTTTAGTTGAACCGAGTGTGGCTACGCCCGGTCCTTGCGAAGGTTAAAACAGCACCAACTTGACAAACTATCGTTGTGGTTTTGATGCGTAGGTAAGAACAGTTCTTGCTAAGCCCGTAGCAGCCACGTAAAACTTGCAACAACAAAGTAGAGGACGTCTAACTTGTTTTTGCAGGGCATACTGTGATGTGATATGGTCAAGACATGATGTGATATAATGTGTTGTATGAGATGATCATGTTTTGTAACCGAGTTATCGGCAACTGGCAGGAGCCATATGGTTGTCGCTTTATTGTATGAGATGCAATCGCCATGTAATAGTTTTACTTTATCACTAAGCGGTAGCGATAGTCGTAAAAGCAATAAGTTGGCGAGACGACAACGATGCTATGATGGAGATCAAGGTGTCGCGCCGGTGACGATGGTGATCATGACGGTGCTTCGGAGATGGAGATCACAAGCACGGTGCTTCGGAGATGGAGATCACAAGCACAAGATGATGATGGCCATATCATATCACTTATATTGATTGCATGTGATGTTAATCCTTTATGCATCTTATCTTGCTTTGTTTGACGGTAGCATTATAAGATGATCTCTCACTAAAATTTCAAGATAAAAGTGTTCTCCCTGAGTATGCACCGTTGCAAAAGTTCTTCGTGCTGAGACACCACGTGTTAATCGGGTGTGATAGGCTCTACGTTCAAATACAATGGGTGCAAAACAGTTGCACACGCGGAGTACTCAGGTTAAACTTGACGAGCCTAGCATATGTACAGATATGGCCTCGGAACACAGAGACCGAAAGGTCGAGCGTGAATCATATAGTAGATATGATCAACATAGTGATGTTCACCATTGAAACTACTCCATCTCACGTGTTAATCGGTCATGGTTTAGTTGCTTTGGATCACGTAATCACTTAGATGATTAGAGAGATGTCTATCTAAGTGGGAGTTCTTAAGTAATATGATTAATTGAACTTAAATTTATCATGAACTTAGTACCTGATAGTATCTTGCTTGTCTATGTTAATTGTAGATATATGGCCCGTGCTGTTGTTCCGTTGAATTTTAATGCGTTCCTTGAGAAAGCTAAGTTGAAAGATGATGGTAGCAATTACACGGACTGGGTCCGTAACTTGAGGATTATCCTCATTGCTGCACAGAAGAATTACGTCCTGGAAGCACCGCTAGGTGCCAGGCCTCCTGCAAGAGCTACACCAGAAGTTATGAACGTCTGGCAAAGCAAAGCTGATGACTACTCAATAGTTCAGTGTGCCATGCTTTACGGCTTAGAACCGGGACTTCAACGACGTTTTGAACATCATGGAGCATATGAGATGTTCCAGGAGTTGAAGTTAATATTTCAAGCAAATGCCCAGATTGAGAGATATGAAGTCTCCAATAAGTTCTATAGCTGCAAGATGGAAGAGAATAGTTCTGTCAGTGAGCATATACTCAGAATGTCTGGGTATAATAATCACTTGATTCAACTGGGAGTTCAATTTCCGGATGATTGCGTCATTGACAGAATTCTTCAATCACTGCCACCAAGCTACAAGAGCTTCGTGATGAACTATAACATGCAAGGGATGGATAAGACGATTCCCGAGCTCTTCGCAATGCTAAAGGCAGCGGAGGTAGAAATCAAAAAGGAGCATCAAGTGTTCATGGTCAGTAAAACCACTAGTTTCAAGAAAAAGGGCAAAGGGAAGAAGAAAGGGAACTTCAAGAAGAATAGCAAGCAAGTTGCTGTTCAGGAGAAGAAATCCAAGTCTGGACCTAAGCCTAAAACTGAGTGCTTCTACTGTAAGCAGACTGGCCACTGGAAGCGGAACTGCCCCAAGTATTTGGCGGATAAGAAGGATGGCAAGGTTAACAAAGGTATATGTGATATACATGTTATTGATGTGTACCTTACTAATACTCGCAGTAGCACCTGGGTATTTGATACTGGTTCTGTTGCTAATATTTGCAACTCAAAACAGGGGCTACGGATTAAGCGAAGTTTAGCTAAGGACGAGGTGGCGATGCGCGTGGGAAATGGTTCCAAAGTCGATGTGATCGCCGTCGGCACGCTACCTCTACATCTACCTTCGGGATTAGTTTTAGACCTAAATAATTGTTATTTGGTGCCAGCGTTGAGCATGAACATTATATCTGGATCTTGTTTAATGCGAGACGGTTATTCATTTAAATCAGAGAATAATGGTTGTTCTATTTATATGAATAATATCTTTTATGGTCATGCACCCTTGAAGAGTGGTCTATTTTTAGTGAATCTCGATAGTAGTGATACACATATTCATAATATTGAAGCCAAAAGATGCAGAGTTAATAATGACAGTGCAACTTATTTGTGGCACTGCCGTTTGGGTCATATCGGTGTAAAGCGCATGAAGAAACTCCATACTGATGGAATTTTGGAATCACTTGATTTTGAATCACTTGGTACTTGCGAACCGTGCCTTATGGGCAAGATGACCAAAACACCGTTCTCCGGAACTATGGAGAGAGCAACAGATTTGTTGGAAATCATACATACAGATGTATGTGGTCCGATGAATATTGAAGCTCGTGGCGGATATCGTTATTTTCTCACCTTCACAGATGATTTGGGCAGATATGGGTATATCTACTTAATGAAACATAAGTCTGAAACATTTGAAAAGTTCAAAGAATTTCAGAGTGAAGTTGAAAATCATCGTAACAAGAAAATAAAATTCCTACGATCTGATCGTGGAGGAGAATATTTGAGTTACGAGTTTGGTCTACATTTGAAACAATGCGGAATAGTTTCGCAACTCACGCCACCCGGAACACCACAGCGTAATGGTGTGTCTGAACGTCGTAATCGCACTTTACTAGATATGGTGCGATCTATGATGTCTCTTACTGATTTACCGCTATCGTTTTGGGGTTATGCTTTAGAGACGGCTGCATTCACTCTAAATAGGACACCATCGAAATCCGTTGAGACGACGCCTTTTGAACTATGGTTTGGCAAGAAACCAAAGTTGTCGTATCTTAAAGTTTGGGGTTGCGATGCTTATGTGAAGAAACTTCAACCTGATAAGCTCGAGCCTAAATCGGAGAAATGTGTCTTCATAGGATACCCAAAGAAGACCGTTGGGTACACCTTCTATCACAGATCCGAAGGCAAGATATTTGTTGCTAGAAATGGATCCTTTCTGGAGAAGGAGTTTCTCTCGAAAGATGTGAGTGGGAGGAAAGTAGAACTTGATGAGGTAACTGTACCTGCTCCCTTATTGGAAAGTAGATCATCGCAGAGATCAGTTTCTGCGATACCTACACCAAGTAGTGAGGAAGTTAATGATAATGATCATGAAACTTCAGATCAAGTTATTACTGAACTTCGTAGGTCAACTAGATCAAGATCCGCACCAGAGTGGTACGGTAATCCTGTTCTGGAGGTCATGTTACTAGACCATGGCGAACCAACTATGAAGAAGCGATGGTGAGCCCAGATTCCGAAAAATGGCTTGAAGCCATGAAATCCGAGATGGGGTCCATGTATGAGAACAAAGTATGGACTTTGGTTGACTTGCCCGATGGTCGGCAAGCCATTGAAAATAAATGGATCTTCAAGAAAAAGACTGACGCTGATGGTAATGTTACTATCTATAAAGCTCGACTTGTTGCGAAAGGTTTTCGACAAGTTCAAGGAATTGACTACGATGAGACCTTCTCACCCGTAGCGATGCTTAAGTCTGTCCGAATCATGTTAGCAATTGCCGCATTTTATGATTATGAAATTTGGCAAATGGATGTCAAAACTGCGTTCCTGAATGGATTTCTGGAAGAAGAGTTGTATATGATACAACCGGAAGGTTTTGTCGATCCAAAGGGAGCTAACAAAGTGTGCAAGCTCCAGCGATCCATTTATGGACTGGCGCAAGCCTCTCGGAGTTGGAATAAACGCTTTGATAGTGTGATCAAAGCATTTGGTTTTATACAGACTTTTGGAGAAGCCTGTATTTACAAGAAAGTGAGTGGGAGCTCGATAGCATTTCTGATATTATATGTGGATGACATATTACTGATTGGAAATGATATTGAATTTCTGGATAGCATAAAGGGATACTTGAATAAGAGTTTTTCAATGAAAGACCTCGGTGAAGCTGCATATATATTAGGCATTAAGATCTATAGAGATAGATCAAGGCGCTTAATTGGACTTTCACAAAGCACATACCTTGACAAAGTTTTGAAGAAGTTCAAAATAGATCAAGGTTCTTGCCTGTACTACAAGGTGTGAGATTGAGTAAGACTCAATGCCCGACCACTGCAGAAGATAGAGAGAAGATGAAAGATGTTCCCTATGCTTCAGCCATAGGCTCTATCATGTATGCAATGCTGTGTACCAGACCTGATGTGTCCCTGGCTATAAGTTTAGCAGGGAGGTACCAAAGTAATCCAGGAGTGGATCACTGGACAGCGGTCAAGAACATCCTGAAATACCTGAAAAGGACTAAGGATATGTTTCTCGTATATGGAGGTGACAAAGAGCTCATCGTAAATGGTTACGTTGATGCAAGCTTTGACACTGATCCGGACGATTCGAAATCGCAAACCGGATACGTATTTACATTGAACGGTGGAGCTGTCAGTTGGTGCAGTTCCAAGCAAAGTATCGTGGCGGGATCTACGTGTGAAGCGGAATACATAGCTGCTTCGGAAGCAGCGAATGAAGGAGTCTGGATGAAGGAGTTCATAACCGATCTAGGTGTCGTACCTAGTACATCGGGACCAATGAAAATCTTTTGTGATAATACTGGTGTAATTGCCTTAGCAAAGGAATCCAGATTTCACAAGAGAACCAAGCACATCAGAAGACGCTTCAATTCCATCCGGGATTTAGTCCAGGTGGGAGACATAGAAATTTGCAAGATACATACGGATCTGAATGTAGCAGATCCGTTGACTAAGCCTCTTCCACGAGCAAAACATGATCAGCACCAAGACTCCATGGGTGTAAGAATCATTACTATGTAATCTAGATTATTGACTCTAGTGCAAGTGGGAGACTGAAGGAAATATGCCCTAGAGGCAATAATAAAGTATTATATATTTCCTTATATCATGATAAATGTTTATTATTCATGCTAGAATTGTATTAACCGGAAACATAATACATGTGTGAATACATAGACAAACAAAGTGTCACTAGTATGCCTCTACTTGACTAGTTCGTTAATCAAAGATGGTTATGTTTCCTAGCCATAGACATGAGTTGTCATTTGATTAACGGGATCACCTCATTAGGAGAATGACGTGATTGACATGACCCATTACATTAGCTTAGCACCCGATCGTTTAGTATGTTGCTATTGCTTTCTTCATGACTTATACATGTTCCTATGACTATGAGATTATGCAACTCCCGTTTACCGGAGGAACACTTTGTGTGCTACCAAACGTCACAACGTAACTGGGTGATTATAAAGGTGCTCTACAGGTGTCTCCAAAGGTACTTGTTGGGTTGGCGTATTTCGAGATTAGGATTTGTCACTCCGATTGTCGGAGAGGTATCTCAGGGCCCACTCGGTAATGCACGTCACTATAAGCCTTGCAAGCATTGTGACTAATGAGTTAGTTGCGGGATGATGTATTACGGAACGAGTAAAGAGACTTGCCGGTAACGAGATTGAACTAGGTATCGAGATACCGACGATCGAATCTCGGGCAAGTAACATACCGATGACAAAGGGAACAACGTATGTTGTTATGCGGTCTGACCGATAAAGATCTTCGTAGAATATGTAGGAGCCAATATGGGCATCCAGGTCCCGCTATTGGTTATTGACCGGAGAGGTGTCTCGGTCATGTCTACATAGTTCTCGAACCCAAAGGGTCCGCACGCTTAAAGTTATGATGACAGTTTTATTATGAGTTTATATGATTTGATGTACCGAAGGTTGTTCGGAGTCCCGGATGTGATCACGGACATGACGAGGAGTCTCGAAATGGTCGAGACGTAAAGATTGATATATTGGACGACTATATTCGGACACCGGAAGTGTTCCGGAGAAGTTTCGGATTAAACCGGAGTGCCGGAGGGTTACCGGAACCCCCCGGGGAAGTATTGGGCCTTAGTGGGCCTTGAGGGGAGAGAGAGGGCAGCAGCCAGGAGGTGGTGCGCCCCCTCCCAGAGGAGTCCTAGTTGGACTAGGAGAGGGGGGCGCAGCCCCCTTTCCCTCTCCCTCTCCCTCTCTTTCCTTCCCCCCTTCTTTTCCTAGTAGGACTAGGAAAGGGGAGTCCTACTCCTACTAGGAGGAGGACTCCCCCCCTCTCCTTGGCGCGCCCCATAGGCAGCCGGCCTCCCCCTTGCTCCTTTATATACGGGGGCAGGGGAGCACCTAAGAACACACTTGACATACGATATTTTAGCCGTGTGCGGTGCCCCCCTCCACCAGATTACACCTCGATAATACCGTCGCGAAGCTTAGGCGAAGCCCTGCGTCGGTGGAACATCATCATCGTCACCACGCCGTCGTGCTGACGAAACTCTCCCTCAACACTCGGCTGGATCGGAGTTCGAGGGACGTCATCGAGCTGAACGTGTGTAGAACTTCGGAGGTGCCGTGCGTTCGGTACTTGATCGGTCGGATCGTGAAGACGTTCGACTACATCAACCGCGTTGTGATAACGCTTCCGCTGTCGGTCTACGAGGGTACGTGGACAACACTCTCCCCTCTCGTTGCTATGCATCACCATGATCTTGCGTGTGCGTAGGAAATTTTTTGAAATTACTACGTTACCCAACAGACACACCATCCTCCACCTGCCGGTGATATTAGGAAGCATCAACAAAACAAGGACAAGTCAGGGTGAACTTATTCCACGCCCATGGCGACGCCATTGTCTCACCATCGTCGATTGAAGATGAAATCTAAATGTATCTCTAACTCTACCACAAGTGGACAAAAACCCTGGGGCCCTCCTCCTCCCGTCGCCGGAGCAACAGACGAAGGGAGAGGGGACCTGCAATCTCGCAGGGGAAGAAGGTAGATTGGTCATCACCCCGGTCACTAGGTCATAGGAGAAGGGAAAAAGGATTTAGAAGATTTCACCATCATGCGGGTTTCAATTCCATCTATATCAATATGGCGTCTCCAAGTTCGTACAACAAGATGGTTATGCAAGTTTCACATACACCGCAACCCGGTCAAAAGAAAGTTTGCTAGAATGAGAAATTGGAGGGCAATCCGTAAATTGAAAACACTTAAAAATCGATTCTTTTATAAACTAAAATGGAGAGGCTGCTTTCTTATCTCACTAATCCATGTTAATAAAAAGCATAATATTCGCATAGATATGGTAATTTTGACCCTGGGGGAGAGGTTGCAAACAAGGCTTGCAGCAAAACTAATAGAAAGGTCTTGTTGTTTGAAAAATTGTATTGGAATTTAGGAGTTTTACCCTTACTCAACTGGATGTTGGTTAGCTCATGTGGATGTGGTTAAGTTAATTTATTGCAAACGATCTTCCACTTGTCATACTTTTGAAGGGTGAAAAAAATAGACACAAGGTGTGGAGAGTGGCGGAGGCAAGAATTAGTAATTTTGCATGCGCGGAGTGCTATTAGAGGAGGAAAATCATGCAATGTTCATCTCCAAATTAGGAGTGAATGATTGATGTTAGGGGGTATCATCATCTTGCTACCATGTCTCCTCCACTCGGTGTGGATGAACCACACGAGACATATGGAAGGTGTGGATGAACCATGACCTCCCATCTCCCACTTGAAGATTAGTGAAGACTTTGTTTGCCCAATCATTTATTAACTTTCTTGTATGTTTAATTACTAATTCCTTTTAAAAACTTTGCACAAAATTATAAGGTTAAAGTCAACAGATCAAGGATGGTAAGAGAATATGCACATACAAATACTCGTTATGCAATGAATGTTCAAAATAAAAGCTCTTACTCGCTTGTATTGCCAAATGCATCCTTGTGCTAGCACCACCTTTTCTCCATGTTGAGAGGCGGACAACAAGCACGTTTATCTTCACCTTGGCGAGAACGCTCTTCTTCATTATTGGTTGTAGAGCCAGGATTCATCAAGTCAATAAAGGTTCACCACCAATTGACGACGACATGTGGCAAAGTCGCGAGATGTGGGTTTCCTGGAGAGCGGTGAGTGATGATGGTGGGAGATAGGATGAGGATGATGAAAGAAGGTGTGATAATGGAGACTGTGGCTAGTTTCATGAGGCAACGACAAGCGGCAGAGAATAGGTGACAGTAGGTGGTGAAGGTGATGGGGCTACCAAAAGCAGTAGAGGGAGGGGGTTACCGAATGAGTTCATGAATGCTCGAGAGCTAACGGGTGAGATATCATGTGAGTCATATATATCACATTTTTTGACATCCCTATTTAAAGTGTAGCTACTCGGTTCTTCTTCTACCACTTAGATATTTTCTATGGAGTTGCATCAAGCGGTAGCCACTAGGTGGGCAGGATGCAGCTTTCCTGAAATATAATATTTTTCGTAAAAACTAGTTTTACAATCCAAAATATTAACATCTTGAAATCTTAGGAGAAATGAAAAGTACGGGTAATTGGGTTGTGTTGTGTCATAAGGTGTGATAGTGGCGATTTATGGGTGGTTCAATAAAGCGGCAACAAACGATAAGGAAAGGGGTTGTAATATGCGGCGAAGGAATTAAGGGTGTCGTTAGCCATAGAGGAAGGTAGGGTTGAGGATGAGGGAGTTCACAAATGCTCTCAGAACTATCCGGAGAGATATCATGCGCGTGTTATATATCTCATCTTTCAACATTGCTATTGAGAATGTAGCTAGTTGGCTCTCCGTTTTTACCCGTTAGAAGGTTTTACGGAGTAGCATGTTTTTGCGGCCACTAGGTGGGAGCCTATACATTTTTCCTAAAACACTATGTTTTTCCTTAAAACATTTTTTGCAATCCAAAGTATTGTCGTCTAAAATGCTTAGGCAAAATGAGAAGTGCAAACAATTGGGTCGTGTTGTGTTCCATGTAGTACGGGTCCTGTATAGGTGCTAAACCGTTGTGAATTACACTACATTGTAGGTAGAATAGAAGAATTCAGTCGGCTGAAATCAATGTTAGTGAGCGTGAAATATATTCCTTTGAGATGCTAGGTAGTTAATTCCTTGATATTCTTGTTTTCGATAATCATGTGAGCTAAATATGATCAACATTTTGACCAAACAAGCTTAAAAGCATACGATAAAATCTCCTGACCATGTGAGCATTGATTTGGCTCTAGGCACCTGAATGGGTGAGCAACCTATAAACTAATGCAGCTTTAAGTTAAGATATTATATGATTTTTTTAGGGAATCCATAAAAGGGTCATTGGTGACATATAAACTAAGTGATTTTCTTAGTGAAGGTATTAAAGGGTTATTGGTGAATAACCTAAAGCAGCCTAGATAACTAAGTATGATCCTGCTTTAATATGATCCTGCTTTAATTTGCATAACTTGCATATACACAATTAATATAGCCTCATGTGTGAGGTATGTATTCATTGAATAATGTATCATCTCACTTGGCTCACCACATAAAAATAGAAAATTATATGCACTCATAAGTCCTAGCACACACCTCGCTATCAAGGGGAATGTTGGCTCCCACTAAAAACATTTTACCTTCATGGAACATCAAAGCATCAAACCTGAGCTTTGATCCCTGATGGGTTGGGAGTACCACTGCTCTCCTAACCATAAACACATGTTGGTTCTCAAGTATTTTTTTAAGGGTGTTGGTGGGGGTGATTTTCTTGTGATTGAATGCCTACATCCAATACAAGTATCTTGTAAATTGTTCTCCATCTTCTATAAAAATACGACAATTTTATCAAATTAGGACCCAAATAACGCGTTGACACTCCCTCAGCAAAGTCACCCGAGCGAACTATCATTTCCCCCAGCCAAGTAGGAACAAACGAGCCGTTTCGTTTGCTAAAAAAAACAACTCCACGTGAACGCTCCACAATTGTCATGCGAAAACAGATAAATGTGGCATGCTGTTGTACAACGACGTGTCGTGTTCTAAAGTAAAATTTGTCATGGTGTATAAAAAGATTGTCAGAAAATTGTCATGCTACGGCAGAGTAACTGCCATGCGTTTTCACATATCTCCCATGATTGCAGCATAGAGAATTGCCAGCCTAAAAAGAGAAACATTGTGAAAATTGTCATGATCGGGGTTTGCCATGCTGGCTGAAGGGAATTTTCATGCTACATCAATGGAAAAAGGTGGAAATTGTCATGCTATAAAAATACAAATAGTCATCCGGTATTTGTTAGTTCAGATTGCCATACCAAGCGAACCCTTTATGCCATCAGCCCGCAATTCGCTTGGAGGGTTGCGTGGAAGCGAACACTTTAGGATTCGCTGTGGGATCATGCGTGCCTGAGGGTGTTCACTTGAAATAGCTAAAAAAATCTGACTTTAAATCATTGGCATTTAGCTAAAATTATGCACACTTTTGGCATGCTCAATGAAAAATGATATAACCAGTAGTAGTATAAGGTAAGTGCGATTGGAAATCATGTGCACCTATGGTGGAAAGTTGCAGCGGATAATTCGAAATATCTGATATTCATATTTGCATTTCAACTATGATGGAAATGGAAATGAAAGATATCCAGGTTTATTTTACGGATACAAAAACAAATATGGTACGTGATTTTAACACAAATATGGATATGGAAGTGGATTTATCTGCATTCGAATATAATTTCGTGAGCTAATTTAAGCAACTCTAGCCCAAATATGTTAATTATCCAACATAAAAGCCTAATAAGTTATCAAGTTTACTTTGTGTATGGTTAACCTTTGGACTTATTATGTATTATAGTAATATTTATGTATAAACATGCCTATCATTGTAAGTTGATTATTTTGTGTCATATAGCTATTGACTTATTTCTGTTAACTACTAATATATGTCGTTGTTACTTGCATCATCCTATATGTATCCGTATTCTAGTAACATCTGATCCGTATTCATATTCACTGACATTTATATTGACATTTTATTTTTAAAAGGTGAACGATTCTAATCGGCCAAGTGGCTGAAAGCTCGGCTCGTCACCTCGCGCTAGCCATGGCCCTTCCCGTTTCACGCCGCAATCAATCCCGTCGCGGGGCACGTCCCCCTAGTGAACCCCACTCGACCGCTTTCCTTCCCTCGCCCTTAGAGCATCTCTAGCAGACCCCGTATAAATGGACAAACCCGCAAAATAACCGTTTTTTGCAGTTCCAGTCGAAAAAACAAGCCCGAACAGACCCCGCAAAATCGTTCGACCCTTAAAAACTTTTAAGGGGCCCTGCAAACGCGAAACCCTCATATATACAGTTTTGAGGGCAACTTTATCATGGCCCTGCATACCGGTCAACGTTGGCGGTTGAGGAATCTTTGCTCCAGCCAACGCCATGAAGCTCGCCCGTCCGCCCCAGCCACCGCGCTCGCCCGCCGGCCGTCCGATAGCCGGCCGGCCCTCCGTCCCGGCCGCCGCGCTCGCCCGTGGCTCCGCGGCCCTTGAATGGAGCTAGCTAGCTAGCTCAATCCATTCGAACGGAGCTAGCTAGCAGCTCAATCCATTCGAACAGAGCTAGCTAGCTAGCTCGATGCGCCGGCCGTTGGATCCCGCCGCGGCTCGCGCCGTCCCGGCAGCCCTAGCCTCTGCGCGCGCCGCGCTCGCCCCGGCCTCCGCCCGCGCCGCGCTCGCCTCTTGTTTTTCCTCGTCCGCCTGTTCGCCGGATTGACACGAGGAAGAGGACGACTAAAAAAAGAGCTAGCTCTGAGTTTGTTCGGTATATTTGGAGAATATTCCTTTTTACGGGTTGATTATACGGGGTCTGAGTCTCTCCTCGCCCGCGCCGGCCTGCATATACCTTTTTCGCGAACTGCAAAAGACTTATGCGGGTCGGGATTTTGCGGGGTCTGCTAGAGATGCTCTTATGTCTTCTCTCATGCCTCGACCACACGTCGTCTTTTCCTTCCCCATCGCCTCCCTCCTACAACACCAGCGACGCCTCCCCAAATACCACCGTTGCCTTTGCCGCGAACTCATCAGATGATGCGTCCACCTAGCCTGAAAGCTGCAACCGCCCTTTTGCAAGGAGCCACAACCTCAAAGTCCGGGAGCTGCAAAGATTCTGGGCATTTGTGAGCCCTTTGTTGTGCGGAGATGCTGCGATCAGTGATGGCCGGAGCTACATGGAGGCGACCACCGTGCTACAGCCACCACGACAACGACCGACTAGCGACTGGATGTCGAGAGCCGTTTCTGGAGACGCGCGACATCCTCCGTTGGGATGGCAATCACGGGGTTGAGGTGATTCAACCGGCCATCATGGTGCTACGACAGGCACCCCCGAGAGCTGGAACCAGCGATTTTTTGCGATTTTTTGGTGTTGGACCCAGTGTGCGTCCGTGCTGGAACCGGTGCTATGTCTATGCTAGAATCAACGTATGTTTTTTTGAAACTGGCTTTTTTGTTGCTACAATCAACTACTAGAGTTTTGCCGATGAAGTTTTTTTCTGGAACCATCATTAATTTTTGCTCGAACTGGCTTTTTTTTTTACAATCTGACGACTAGCGTGCGATCAGTTTAAAATTTGGGCCAGCTGACCGCCGTCTAGGGTCACTCTTTTAATAAAAAGTATAAAAACAAAATAAAGAGCACTATCCAATCGGGCTCCGATCCGTTTGTCATCCCGGCTCGGCTCTGCGTCGGAGCGCCAGTCCGAAGCCGACCGTAGGCCGTACTCCTACTTCACCCGCGCCGCGTGAGCACGTGCGCGCCACGTGTCCTGGTG
The DNA here is from genome assembly GCF_018294505.1 of Triticum aestivum. NCBI lineage: Eukaryota > Viridiplantae > Streptophyta > Magnoliopsida > Poales > Poaceae > Triticum > Triticum aestivum. Next base: position 138,705,906 of record NC_057802.1, read on the forward strand.
ATCGGACGGGAAGGGAAGGGAGGGAGGGGATTCAGGGGGGGCTCGTGACGCCACGTGATCCGTGCGCCCACCCGAGGAAGAAAACCCCACGAAGCGTTCACGCACCCGCTTCTCGGCCCCCACACGACACCGACCCGCGGGTCCCACGCGGCCGCGGCCCCGCGCGTGCTGTCACCGTGCCCCGCGGGTAAAAGGGAAACGGTTAAGCCAGAGCAGCACCGCGCGAGGGCGCGGGGGCGTGGCGGGGTGGTGGGAAACGTGAAGCCTATTTAAGCAAAACGAGCGCGCGAGCCCCCGACACGTTGTGCGCTAACTAACGGAACCCGCCCGGCGTCGCGCGCCCGACCCGCCTGGCGTCGCTGGCGCTGACGCGGTGGCCCCGCCCTCTTCGGTGTGTCTGGGCGGGTAGGCTCGTCGGTGCGCGGAGCGGCCGCCCGGGCGATTAGCATGCGTTAACTGGCGCCATCCGGGCCCGAGGAGCGTAAAACAAAACGGAAACGCAGCACGGAAAGACGTGCGGGCGGGGGGTTGGATGGGGGTCCAACGTGATGGGCGTGCGTGCGTGCGTGCTCCTCATGAACGGCCCGGGACAAAGGGGAGAGGGAGGGAGCGAGCTCACGGCATCGCCGTGCACGAATGGACGGACCGGCATGCATGCCGATGCTTCCCGGCCATCGAAAGCGTTGCAGTCGCAACGCCGGTGCGTTTGCGTCGGGGCAACCTCTGTTTGTGTGTAGGGCCCGTTCGCTGTTGTGTGTGCGGGCGAGCTGGAAAAGGAGTTTTTTCCATCATCGGTCGCTTGCTTCCGGTACAGTGGTTCGCATGACTGGGCTGCCTGTTGTTAGACTACCCACAGTGGGAGTAATATAGATAGTAACATCACATATATCTAGATAAAATAGATGATGTGGCAAGCAATAAATAAAGAAAGAGAGGCATGTAGTAGCATAGCTAGTTACTACTAGTATGAGTAACATCACGCATATCAAGACAAGATGAGTTTATAGCCTAATAAATGAAGTATTGCATGTTACCACACATATGTTACTCCCCACTATAGAGGTAGTAACATGGGCATGTTACTACTCTATGTTACTATCCATTGTGGCTAGTCTTATACATGGGTTGTTTGCGTGGGGCAAAATAAAAGGGCATTCATCTCATGTCATGCTGTGTCGTCGCCGACTCACTGGATGATAACTTTGCTCTTGGGAGCGGCAACTCTTTTGTTGGCATGCGAGTTAAAGTAGCGGACACGATAAAAAAGTTTTAAGTACACATTATATCAGTGTTAAAGTAGCGGACCGGATAAAAAATAGTTTAAGTACACATTATATCAGTGAGTCATTACATGCTTAGCTGGTTGTGAGGATCTCTTGTTATGTGAATTACTACATCAAGTATTTGCGGTACAATTTTTTATTGCGTTAACGGACAGTAGTATCATAGCACTTCTAGCAAAACCCGTAAATCTTTCCTTCCACTAAAATAACCGTTATTTTATGGGACCGAGATGAAAAACCGTCCCGCAAAGGTCCCGTAAAACGGCCTGCCGTGCGTACGACCATCTATGGGATCATGGCGATCCCTTTGCGGTTCGACTGGAGGGATCAACAGGCACAAAGAGCAGGGTCAGCAGAAGACGCTCGGTGTTTATCAAGGTTCGGGCCGCTGCGAAGCGTAAAACCCTACTCCTGCTTTGTGTATTGATTGTGTATGTGAGTCCAACTACAAGGAGCGCACGTCCGGCAAGGTGCACAGGAGATGCAGCTACGTGCGTTGAATGGACAGGGTTTTGACATTTGTTAAGGTAGCCATGGTCCTCCTTTTATAGACTACTAGCAAAAGGGCCCGTGCGTTGCAACGGGAGAAAAAAAAATCATAATCTTCAAAGTCCATGAAAACATTTTGCTGCATCACCCATAACATTTTGGCGAACATTTTGTTCAATTTTCTTAACATTTTTCTATACACCAACTTTTAAAAAATCATGCACATTTTGTGATTTCCCAAACATTTGTTTTAAAAATTGCGAATATTTTTTTGAATATGCGAACATTTTAAAAAAATATGAACTTTTTTGAATCCACAAACATTTATGATTTATTGAAAACTTTATTTAAAAATTATCTTTGGGACTTTTTTAAGTACCAAACTTTTTAAAGGAGGAAAAACGAAAAAGTAAAAAAATGAAAATTAAAAACAGGCCGCCTGCATGTGGGCTGGCCCAAAAGGCGCGCTACATCTTCTCCGAGCGTGCAGAGTATGGGAGGTCCCTACTTTGTGACCCGGCCCAGGCAATTTATGTGACAGGCCGTCAGAAGCACTAATGACTTTATTATTAATATTAGTATATATAGATATAGATATAGGTATAGGTATATAAGTAGAGATAGCACATATGCTCGTGCGTTGCAACGGGAGAAATATATTTATGTACTCAATTTATTAATTTGATGAGAATAGTATGTGCAAGCATAACACTCTGTGTTTCGCTAAAAAAAACCCGCTAGTTTATGTTTTTCTCGTCCACCAAAACGCCCACCAGTACCGCATAGTAGCATCCGGACCCTACAACGTTATGATCTATTCAAAAGTACCGAGGGTCGTTCTTGAAAAAAAATACTATTCTCACATAGAAAGTGTCTCTCCTATCTCTACCTGATATTAATATATACTTTCCCTCAAAAAATATTAATATATACTTGTACAATAGTTAAAAGGAGTAAGTTTTCTTCCATCGTTTTTCATAACACACGCCGATTTTTTAACTTGTTTACTGCAAATATAAGCACGGCAATGGGCTGCGTACATTATAAAGTACTAACTTCATTACATAATTTCTCCTCATAGCCAAGGCAAGCAAGTGCAACACCACCATGCTTGGTCACCCATTTTGTCTGCTAAATCCGATTGTACCAGCTACATTTAATGTTGAACCATCAAACGAAATCTATCCTTCAAATGAAAGAACAACTTTTATCCGGTGGTTCCAGTACACACATCAAAGATGATTATTATATAGCACAATGTCTGTGCTCCCTACAGAGCATTAAACTATAAATTTGAACTGAAATTTAAACGGAGTTTAGAATGAAAAAATAGCATTATCAATAAACCTGGAGTAGGAACTGCAAGCAGACCACCCTGGTGGTGCAAAGCGACGTTCGTGTCCGCCAAGAGCCACGACAGCCGCTCGCGTTTCTCTTCCTTGGCCATGCCGCGCGTGTTATTCTCTCCGTAGGCCACGCGCGTGTCTTCTGTTGCTAAATTCTGCAGCTAATTGTTTTCCACCAGCGAGAAGCAGTGTCCACATGTGAGCCTGCTTCATCTTGGATTACATCAGCAGCTACAAACCACCCAATTGCTACACGCGAAAGCAGCAAACAGTGGAAGCAGAGCATCTACAACAAGCAAATACACAGCGCCAAAGCACCTACAGTGGAAGCGGTCTCCATATATGTGTAGCTTGGCTGCAGAATCAATCAATTCCAAATTTGGTTGGAGAACATGTCCATGAAAAGTCCCTTCAATCTTGATGTTAGTCGAATTCATCAGATAGGCGAACAATCCATTAGAAGAAAATGATTTGATAACGGGACATGTGGACAACAAAAGTTAAAATTTAATCACACAACCAAAACATAAAGAAATTTTTCTTAGATCAGAAAACTAAGAATGCTAGAAGCAAATTAATTTAGGAGATGATTTCATGAGTAATTGATGCTATTCTGCAGCAGGGAATGAGGAAAAAATAGAATGAACATATCACATACTTGAACAAACCAAATTAGCTGCAAGCAAGGTATCTATAGAGAACTTATCTGCCCAGAATAGAAATGTGATACATCCACGCGTATTTTAGACTGAACGCCTCGTCCTCATAGCCAATATGTATAATAATAGCATTCTTCCACATGCTCTCCCTAAACCATACAAAAAGCATTGAAGATCTTCAATGCAGTGAGAAGAGGAAGATCGTATTTGCCTTTCCATACAAAAGATTGTATTACCCTGCTCCAATCATCCTTTTGCTTCCGGGATCCTTACTTCTGGCTACTGCATTAGAAGATGGAAAATTGCAAAGGACTGTGTTTGTAGGTTCTCAGATTAAGGGGAGGTTGAGAACGACTAACCACAGTAGCGCAAAATTGGAGATTAAATCCGGGTCGTGCCATGCATTGCTAGTGATCGAGGAGCATCAGGCCTGTGGAAGTCTTGCAGTTTCGTGTTGATCTTGAAGATGGCCGGGCGGAGATGTCATGAACACGTCAGGGAAAACCGGAAAACTTTATGAGTGTAAAACAACCATCATGACCCTGGAACCTGAACATCCCAAAATCAAAACAGAGAAAACCATAGAACCTGATCACCTCTTGATGCACTGCTTGCGGCTCAATTGGCAAGATAAAAAATTACCCCTCACCATGTTCGCCATCTATGTATCTCCACGTTAGAGAACGGAGGTCACCACATAACATGCTCCTCGTCAGTGTTCGCAGAACGACCTGAATCAATCCAGGACCCAGTAGCATTGGCGCGGCACGAGCTTGGTGATGACTGTGGACAGAAACTGGAGAACGACCCAAGCACCGCAACGACGACAGAGAGACGAATGCCTGCGCTTACCTGACGAAGATAGATGGTGACCCCTGCGCTGGTGCGTCAACAGCTCCCGCCTTGGGTCGATCCCCTCCTCCTTCCCTCGTGCGCCGCGCCTCATCTCCTCGTCATCGAGCCGCTCCTCCAATGGACCCCAGCCGCAGCTCGCCGGAGCCAGCAGATGAGCGCCGGCCCTTCTCTCTGCTCTTTTCTTCTCTTGCTCTCCCCTTCCTATCCCCCTCCTCCTTCTGTTTTTCCTCTCTCTGCTCATGTCCCTCCCTCGTTTCTTCTCTATGGGAGCCCCAACGCCATGGACGCCCGAGCTCTGAACCACCTCTCCGACCGCCGCCGCAGCCGCTTCCTTCTACAGGGAGACGCCAAGCTCCGCCGGGAGCCTCCTGGCTGGCGAGTTCCCGCGCCGTCCCCGTCGCCAAGTCCGCCGTCCTGTGAATATAGAATATACCAAACGACTATTTTCTGGGGTGTTTTTTTTACTGGAGGCTAGCGGCGTGTGGCCCGGAGCGCCGCACATCGCCGGCGGCACAGCCGCAAGGAGGTGCGCGGTGGGGCGATTGGCTGGGAGCGGCTGGTGGGCAGGAAGACGATGGGGTAGGTGGGGGTGGATGTGTTTTTGGGTTGGCCTTTTCTTATTCCACAACGAAACGTTTTTTCACTTATCAATGGCATTGGTGGGTAATTGTTTACAACTTTTAGAGCTAATTTAATGACGGTGAGGGCAGAAACGATAAGTGCTTTATTAGTGGTAAAGATAAAGATAAAGATAAAGAAGGGTCACCATAATGGTAAAATAGTAAATATACATTGTACATAGTGGCTACAGTGCCAAATACCTAACTCTGACGGGTTAGGACAAATGCATTTAATGCACCGTGGGGTGTCTTGTGGATGGCGCTCTTCGGCAAGGTTGGTCTCTTCTTTTGTGTCGTTCGTCCATCTGCCTTCAATTCCTTTGACACATCACTTGGATGGGTGTCATTAAAGCTGTATCTTCAAAGGCGAGCTGCCACGTGACCAGACAAGTTTCACCTAACTACCTGCCCGCTCGACACATAATCGACAAGTGACAACCTGATCGATGAGGTGGAGCGGTGGCAAGGTAGTGGGATATTTGCCGGACTCGGAGCTTGCTGGTCTTGGATCTTGGCGATTTCCCCCGGCAAGGATCTTCCCGGGCTTTTGAGCTGTATCTTCAATATTTGTAATCTCAATCTTCTCAGATCTTCTTTGTTTCTTCATTAATCTGGACTTAGATTTGTCTTTGATTATCCTCCGGCAAGCCCTTGCCGCCGGGAAGGCTGCTACTGCCTGTGCATAAGTCTGGGGTATTAAGAACCCCATTCTTAATACACCAACAGGAGCCCCCGGGCCTGGGCCACACACGCATCCGAGGCGTCGTTGGGCTAGGCCCAAACAATGCACAGGCATGCGTGACAGAAGATAATTGTCAATTCTGCCATAATTTTCTCTTTAACTGCGCCCTTCTGCCGCGTGTATTCACGTGCGAGACAATGGATTGGTGAAGAGGGGCGGTCGCTGGAGTGGTGCGCCTGGCAAAGAATGCGAGGCCCGGGATTGGCGAAACTGGGTGGTCGCCTCACAATAGTTGAAGAGCCACCCCCTCGCGCCTTCCCCATAAAGAGGGGGCCACGGAGAGCGATGCTCATTCACCTCTTCCCATTCCAATCTCCCAGCCACCGTCGCATCCTTCTTCTATCTTCTCCCCTAAATCTGCCGCCATTATGGCGAGGGGAAAGGGTCGAGCTCGTGCATCCATCTTCGCTGCAAGAGCTTCTCCTCGGCACCATGCTCGCGTCCTGCGGAGGCCGGCTCCAGTGCCCGAGGAAGGGCTGTGGTCCGTGGTCGTGGAAAACGCGGCGTCCGGGGCCGGGGCGGCCATGGTAGAGCGCTCGTCATTTCGTCCCCAACCACTCCACCACAGGCGGAGGGCCATACGGAGGATACATCGCACGAGTTCGTCGTGGAACTATGTCATCGGCTGAGTAGCTGGTTGCGTCTTCCCCGTCCTTTCGCCAGGGCAATGGAGGACAGCCATCTGCGCGGCCTGTGGCTGCGGGTGGACGACTGCGGCAACGGCCTCGTCTGGGTGGCTGATACGGGGCTGACCCGATGTAGGCCAATCTTTCACGATTGGAGTGGATTCCCTCGAAGAACACGATGAACACGGGGAAGAACGGTGAGAAATCACAAGGGGAAACACTCAAGAACAAGTCCAATCACACATCCACTAGACAATCAAACACACAAGATCCACAAAAGGTACATGAAGAATAAAGGGAAAGATACAAGGTAAAGTTCATCTCCATGAGGAGGTCTTGATGATATCCTAGACGAATCTTCCCGTGAGGGGTCTTGAATCCAAGATGGATCTTCTCCGTAGAGGCCGTGGTCTCTCTCGGTGGAGTAGATCCGGATGGATGAGCAAAGCTCTATCTCAAATGAGCTAATCCTTTGCTAACCCTAACTAGAAGGAGGTGGAGGAGTATATATAGTCTAGGGCCACGAAGGGGTAAGTGAGGAGGGGATACATGAGCCTTTGGCCCAGTTAGGCACGCGCAGGTGTCGGACGTCCGGGCTGGGGGCGAGATGTCCGGGGCTTCGGGACGAGCCGGATGTTCGGGGTCTCGGCCGGATGTCCGGGCTGAAGTGGCACTCCGGTTGCTCTCTGGATATGTCGCTGCCGGATTTTCGGGGATGATGCCGGATGTCTGGGGGTTGCCGAGGCGCCGGATGTCCCGGCACACGGGCCGGATGTCCGGCCGCTGATGCTTCGGCCGTTTGTTGGTGCAGCTCCTTGGAGGCTGCACAGGCGTCGGATGTCAGGCCGCTGTAGTGTCAGCAGCTCCGTCTTCTTCCGTCATCGCTTCCAGGCTTCCCTAGCGGATGGTGTAGTTGTTCCTTGGCGCTTGCACTCCTCCTCAACATCCGTGAAGCTCCGACAATACCTATGCATGCACACGGGAGAAGTGTCAAGTAGTATACCATCCTCGAAGGGGTCAAGTGAGCACGTGTAAAGGAGATGATTCACCTTTGGGTATGTGAAGTAGATGTCGCACGTGTCACTTGCCAAACGGACTCTTGACATGGTGATGTCCGTAGGATGCTCCGCATCATCTCCCCCCCCTGGGAAAGATCCGACCTCGGATCAAAAACCAAATCACCATGGGAAAGAGATGGCTTCGCCGTGTAGAAGTGGACGTTCACCAAGTACTCATCATCTTGAAGCTCGAAATGGGCACTCTCCAATGTCGCACCATCTTGTGATTCCTTGAAAAGGAGTAAGGACAACAAACACTTAGAAAAACAAATGTGGTTAGCGTTAGTGCAAAACCAAGCATTCAAGAGGTGATTCACCAAACAAGTGTCGTCATCAAGCATAGCATAGGGTGTGACAAAGGATTGTGACATGGCATGAAAGCATATCAATCGAGCACAAGCAAAGATATCGTGGAGACAAGTATGCAATTGCGAGGTAGCAATGCAAATATGAGTGTCAAGATAATGAGCATCTACCTCAAGTTCATATCAAGCATTCACAAAGCGCTCAATGAAAGGTCTATGATAGGCATAAGAAGCATTCACAACACCAAATAAGATGAGATGTCTAAACACATGGGTCAAGTGCAAGACAAACCAAGCATAACATGCATAGGGTGTAGTGAAAATCGTGTGGCACTCAACACAATAGAAAGAGCAATTGTTCATCATGTGTGAGGCAATCAAGTCAATCATGTGACAAGCAATGGGACATGGCATATGTGAAGTGATGACATTGTTGCAACCAATCATATGATAGTAACAAGTAATCCAAGAATTGGATGCCACACACAAGGTATATATGTCATGAGGCATGGAAATGTGAAAATGGCAAGTCGAAGCAAGATCTCTAACATGTGTGCAATCAAGTGGTCCAAGATGAACAATAAGTCTCATGGTGCAAGCAACACAAGTAGTATGATCCATAATATCCATGCTCATGGTTTTGGGGTTCTCAAAAGAGAAGGATATCACCTTGAAAGCATGTACTTGTGCGTCCTTCACAATGCCGAAACACAAGTAAGTGCGATGTAGAATCATCGTGGTAGAAGGTGGTTCACTCTCAAGAGCTCGGATAGTCAACTCACGTGACATGGAAGTTGACACGAAGTCGAAGTATCCTACACATGCACAAAAGAAAGCAAAGAATGTATGCGCATGGTAGATAAACACATCATCCATCATGACGGTTCTCTTCTCTTGCACATAACCATTAGAAGCACAAGTGCATTAATAATATGATGCAACAAATGGCAAGATTCATGGCACTAGGTATATGGTGCAAAGAGGTAAGACAAGCATGCTTCACAAGGAATATGTCAAAATCTCCAAATATATGTGAGAATGCTATGGGGGCAAACTCATTATCAAGACTAAGGGCATAATTGCACTCAATACATGGCAAATCATCTAGCATGAGGGAGGCAACATAAGATATATGACAAGAAGCAATAATAATCATGTGCAAGCATGTAGATGGTTGTCATCAACCGCATGAAGCGAGCAAGTATGAATCATCGGTGATGCAACAAGGCAAGCAATCATAGTAATCAAGTCGTGCAACCTAATAGTGCGAAGATGCAACATACTAGAGGAAATCATGGCAATCATGTCATGTGAGCAAATAATGGATATAGGAAATGCACATGACATATCGCAAGCACGAACACAAAGCAAGATCATAGTATCATCATAGGAATGGGTCATAAGTGGAACATGGCAATAACAAGCAATATCTCCACCAAGCTTGCAAATACACATACAAGTAGTAAAATCAATCATCATGCGTAATGCAAAGCATGGGTCACAAATGCATGGCAAAGGCATAGGAATGGGCATATCATGCAAAGTGAACATGGCAAGATGGACATAGAATATGTATTGGACAATAACCCATAGCCAAGTGAGGGCCATGTAGAAGAAATGTGCGAAGTCTTTGCGTGAAGAGAGCGGTGGGAAAGACAATCCATGGGATCCCAAGTCATCATTGCTCTCTAGAGCTTGTTTTGTCAACTCATGGGATTGTGAGGTTGACAAGTATTCATGGTACCTACACAAAAGAGACACAAACCAAAGAAATTGTGTGCGTGGTAAATGTACACATCATCCATCATGATGTGTATGTGCACGTGAGAGTTAACACAAGATAAGAATCGCTCATAGAAATTTGATGCATGGTATAAGAACATGTCATCCATCATGAAAGAATAGTTGTTATGTATAACACGATGAGGACACAAATTGAGCATACAATTATATGGCACATCAATAGCATTATCATTCATGGGGAGCATATTGTGCACATAATTATTGGGATTACACAATCGATAGGATGAATCAAAATCTCCTAACATGTATGAGGAAACTATGGGGGTCTCCTCATGAGCAATATTGGAAACATCACATGGAGAAAATGGAAAACATCCAAAACAATGCATATCCGAAGCTAGGTGGTCATGGCATGGCATGTGAGATAAATGATGCAAAGGGAGCATATCAATATCATCACAAGAAAAACAAATGCCAATAACCATGGGCATGTCATCTATGCCATATGTGCAAATTTGGTTCATTTTAATGGCATATGCATAGTCACTACGATGAGATTGCAAATATGACATATGATTGATCTCATGCATAGCATATGACAAGTCAAGCAAATTGTCAAACATGATGTGACCTAGAGAATTGTCACAAGAAATCCTATGTAACATGGCATCACAACTAATAGACTCCACATGGAAATCATCAAACTCATCATAAATGGGTAAATCATCGCATGGAGAAGTCGCACTAGCATGAAGGATGGTAATAGGTTGATCAACATCATGCAAGCAATCAATGTCAAGAATGTCCACTAGTGGGACAAGAGCATCACCTTCACCTATGTTACCTTGTTCATTCCACTCAAGTGGTGTAGGCGAGGTGGCAATGACCAAATGGTGGTCATCTTCATCTTGATGGAACCATGTGGGGGGTGCATCATATTCCACCATGGCCATCGTCTTGTCCAAAGGAAGGACGAAGTCATCGAGTATCAGCGCGTCATCATATATGGGACCTAGCACCAAATGAGAAGACACAATAGAGGTAGAGGTTAAGTTGTTAGAAATCGAATTGGCCTCACACACCCTATCAACTGCCTCACTCTCTCTACGTGGTGGTTCACTCACTCCCTCAAAATAGGTGCACTCGAACTCACATATGGTGGAGTCACTCGTCTCACTCAAGTGGTGGGGGTTGTGGCTCTCCTCACATGGGAATTGGGGCAACACATCATATATGGGGCTAGTGGTGAAGTCACTCTCACTCTCAATATGGTGGCTAAAGTCACTCAAGTCATCATACGTCACCGTGGTCGAAGGGAAAATCCCATGCTCAACCATCTTGTTGTCGTCGCCGTGGATGAAGGCCGAAGATGGCACATCATCACTCTCCTCCATGACCGAAGGGAAAATCCCATGCTCGATCATCTCGTCACCATCGCCGTGGATGAAGGCCGAAGATGGCGCATCATCACTCTCACCTCCAAAGATGGAAGCATCATCCTTGCTCGTCACCATGTCGTTCGCCTTCAAATCTTGTTCCTTGATTGGCTCCATAGTCGTAGTCCTCGCCGCACCGTCTCGAAAAAAGAGTCAAAGTAGACTCGACATCATCAATGCCACAAAGAGGGATGGCGGTGAAGTCGAACTTGGGAGCATCGTCTTGGAGCTCGTCAGGCTTGGACATCGTGGTGGTACTAGCCTCATGCTCGCCGTCTTGGAGCTTGGACTTTGAGAAGTGTGCTTTGGGTGGAGAAGCCTTAGCCTTCATGAGTTCTTGTTCTGCCTTGAGAGCACCAATGTAGTAGTCGTCGAGGGACTTGTAGTTCTCGAGGAAGATAGTCTTGGAGATGTCATCGTGTAATCCCATCATGACATGTAACTTCATAGAAATGGGGTCGTCCACGCCGGCTCATCGCAAGGCAATCTTCATCTCCTTGAAGTACGCGTCGATGGACTTGGATCCTTGGGTGGTGTTCTCCAATTGGCGTAGAAGTTGTTCTGTGTAGGTTGGAGGCACGAACTCTCAACACAAAGCTCTCTTCGTCTTGGGCCAACTCATGTCGTAGCTTTCCGAAGGTGTGTGAAGCCACCATGCCGATGAGTAGTCGTGGAAGTTCGTTGTGGCGCACTTCACTTGATCTTCGGGAGGAACTTGATGTAGCTTGAGGTAGTCGTCCATTAGGCGCTCCCACTCGAGATACTCCTCGGGTTCTTCAGTCCCATAGAAAGGAATCTTGTGGTCGGTGTCGAGGTCGTAGTAGCTCATGGAAGTCGTGGACTTGAGCTTGGGGGGCTTCTCTTGAGCGTAGTCTTGAGGTGCTTGTTGGCGAATATGCCGTATGTCCGTAGGCGAAGATGCCTTGAAGTCGCTTGGCGAAGATGCCAAGGGAGATGGTGAAGTCGTTGAGCGGTGGTTGGTGTTGAGCTCTTGACCTTCATGTTTTTGTTGGTGATGGTGTCTATGCCGATGTGACCTTGCCGGAGATGGTAGCTCGGAAGCATGTGTAATTGAGCGTCTTCTCGAAGATGAGGAAGATCTCTTGTAGGACTTGATGAGGGCTTTGATCTCCTCCATTTGAGCATCCATTTTGGCGTTCAAGTCATTCGTGGCATCAAACTCGTCGTTGTTGTTGTAGACCAGAGGGGGTGTGCTTTGCCTATCCATCACAAGACTCGTGTAGAGGTGAGTAGGAAATAAGATAAATAATACCAAGTTACCTTCTCCCAAAGTTGAGGGTGTATCCCGTTTCACTCAATGTGAAATGAAAGAATAGTGGAATTGGTACTGGACTTGTTCACTCACACCTATCAAGTAAAGCTTATGGAGTAGCTTGGTGAGGATAGTGGCACAAAAATTTGATGCAAAATGTTAGCAAGAGTCAATAATGTTGAAAGAGATTCACAAATTCGCAAGTGAAACAAGTAGACCAATAGCAATGAATGGCACACGGAAACACACACACGGATAGATAAATGGGGTCGTGCAACCAAGGAATGAGCACAAAATGTGGAGTCCATGGAAAACGCTCGTGTTGCACAACTCAAGAGAGACGCTAGCACGATTGCTCAATAGGCGGATACGACACTTGTGCACAACCTATAAGATGCAAAATGGATAAACTTTCTATCCCAAGTATGCTATGTATGTATGGTTCCCAGTGTTCTTCTCAAGATGATCCAAGATGATCGAGTATGATACCATATGACATATAGTGATGCACTATGATACGATGCTATGGCTCTTGCTTACAAGCTTCTTTGCTCTTTCTTTTTGCTTAAAAGCTTATTCTTTTTTCTTTTTTTGGATGGCCACAATGCAAAATGCACAAACCAAGATAGCAATTGTGTATATGCAGGAACAAAATTTTGGCACACGAGATGATATGATACCAAGATACCAATATGATATGGTATGTATGCAATGGAAGGTGTAGATCGATGATCACTAATGTGCACAAGTAACGTGGCCCGGCAATACTCAAATGGCTAGTATCGATAGGCAAGTGACGCAAAATGGGCTAGGGGTTAACAATGTAATGGCAAGGGAGAATGTACAATGATGTCGTCGAGGTTACCATCCTTTTGTACAATGACAACCTCGTGGTGATGATGAGTGGTGGTGTTCTCGATGTCGAACCGTTCCTAGTTAGCCGAAACACCTTAGGAAATGGAAAAACCGTGAACTCAAAATCTCAAACGTCAAATGTCAAAATGGTGGTAGCGGAAAAGCGGTGGTGGTTGCGGAATTATTGGTGGAAACTCGGTCAAAATGGGTTATGGGGGCGGAAGGGTATGATGGGCTATACACGGTGTTGGAGTTGAAAGCACGGTCCCTAAGTAGCCGAAACACCTTAGGAGACACAACTCACAACACAAACAAAATTTGGTTAAGTTGGGGTGGTGGAAGTGTATGGTGGGCAAGCCTATGCGGTAGTTATGGTGGTGGTTGATGAAGAAGCAACCCTCCCTAAGTAGCCGAAACACCTTAGGAGACTCGAATCACTACTCAAGCAACCACAAATGCTATAAGGAACAAAATGAGTTAGGTTGTGGAAGTCGGTGGTGGTTATGCGGATGATATGGTGGGAGCCCTAGGCAAAGATGCCAAAGTGCCAAAAATTTGATGGAGTCAAATGGTGTTTAAACCAATATAGAGGGATAGAGGATGTAAATAGCTACTCAATGAGCTAAAGAACGCGAAAATCGGACTCCGGATGTGAAAGTTATGGGCAAAACGGTGAAACACGGGACGCTGAATTCCCAAGGGTCAGAAATCCGGGGGTGGGGGCCGGATCCGGGGGTCAGTGTCCAGAACCTTGCAGATTTGGCGCTTGATAACCCACAAGTATAGGGGATCGCAACAGTTTTCGAGGGTAGAGTATTCAACCCAAATTTATTGATTCGACACAAGGGGAGCCAAAGAATATTCTTAAGTATTAGCAGTTGAGTTGTCAATTCGACCACACCTAGATAACTTAATATCTGCAGCAAAGTATTTAGTAGCAAAGTAGTATGGAAGTAACGGTAACGGTGGCAAAAGTAACAGTAGCAGTTTTGTAGTAATTGTAACAGTGGCAACGGAAAAGTAACTAAGCGAAGATCAATATGTGAAAAGCTCGTAGGCATTGGATCAGTGATGGATAATTATGTCAGATGCGATTATTCATGCAACAGTTATAACATAGGGTGGCACAGAACTAGCTCCAATTCATCAATGTAATGTAGGCATGTATTCCGAATATAGTCATACGTGCTTATGGAAAAGAACTTGCATGACATCTTTTGTCCTACCCTCCCGTGGCAGTGGGGTCCTATTGGAAACTAAGGGATATTAAGGCCTCCTTTTAATAGAGTACCGTACCAAAGCATTAACACATAGTGAATACATGAATTCCTCAAACTACGGTCATCACCGGGAGTGGTCCTGATTATTGTCACTTCGGGGTTGCCGGATCATAACACATAGTAGGTGACTATTGACTTGCAAGATAGGATCAAGAACTCACATATATTCATAAAAACATAATAGGTTCAGATCTGAAATCATGGCACTCGGGCCCTAGTGACAAGCATTAAGCATAGCAAAGTCATAGCAACATCAATCTCAGAACATAATGGATACTACGGATTCCCCTCTTCGGAGCCCCGAACGGACTCCAGATCAGCCCTCCCGAGAGAATTTAGGGCTTGGCGGCGGCTCCGTATCGTAAAACGCGATGAATCCTTCTCTCTGATTTTTTTCTCCCTGAACGTGAATATATAGAGTTGGAGTTGAGGTCGGTGGAGCTCCAAGGGGCCCACGAGGCAGGGGCGCGCCCAGGGGGTAGGCGCGCCCCACCCTCGTGGACAGGGTGTGGGCCCCCTGGCCTTGATTCATTCGCCAGTATTTTTTATTATTTCCAAAAATATTCTCCGTGAAGTTTCAGGTCATTCCGAGAACCTTTATTTCTGCACAAAAATAACACCATGGCAATTCTGCTGAAAACAACGTCAGTCCGGGTTAGTTCCATTCAAATCATACAAGTTAGAGTCCAAAACAAGGGCAAAAGTGTTTGGAAAAGTAGATACGATGGAGACATATCAACTCCCCTAAGCTTAAACCTTTGCTTGTCCTCAAGCAATTCAGTTGACAAACTGAAAGTGATAAAGAAAAACTTTTACAAACTCTGTTTGCTCTTGTTGTTGCAAATATGTAAAGCCAGCATTCAAGTTTTCAGCAAAGATTATGAACTAACCATATTCACAATAACACTTAGGTCTCAAGTTTACTCATATCAATGGCATAATCAACTAGCGAGCAATAATAATAAATCTCGGATGACAACACTTTCTCAAAACATCATAATATGATATAACAAGATGGTATCTCGCTAGCCCTTTCTGAGACCGCAAAACATAAATGCAGAGCACCTCTGAAGATCAAGGACTGACTAAACATTGTAATTCATGGTAAAAGAGATCCAGTCATAGTCATACTCAATATAAATTAATACTAATGGATGCAAATGATAGCGGTGCTCTCCAACTGGTGCTTTTTAATAAGAGGATGATGACTCAGCATAAAAGTAAATAGATAGTCCCTTCGTAGAGGGAAGCAGGGATTTGTAGAGGTGTCAGAGCTTGATTTTGAAATAGAGATAAATAATATTTTGAGCGGCATACTTTCATTGTCAATATAACAACCGAGAGATCTCGATATCTTCCATGCTACACACATTATAGGCGGTTCCCAAACAGAATGGTAAAGTTTATACTCCCCCTCCACCAACAAACATCAATCCATGGCTTGTCCGAAACAACGGGTGCCTCCAACTAACAACAGTCCCGGGGGAGTTTTGTTTGCAATTATTTCGATTTGATTTTCTTAGAGCATGGGACTGGGCATCCCGGTGACCAGCCACTTTCTCGTGAGTGAGGAGCGGAGTCCACTCCTCTTGAGAATAACCCGCCTAGCATGGAAGATACAGACATCCCTAGTTGATACATGAGCTATTCAAGCATACAAAACAGAATTTCATTTGAAGGTTTAGAGTTTGGCACATACAAATTTACTTGGAACGGCAGGTAGATACCGCATATAGGAAGGTATGGTGGACTCATATGGAATAACTTTGGGGTTTATGGAAGTGGATGCACAAGCAGTATTCCCGCTTAGTATAAGTGAAGGCTAGAAAAAGACTGGGAAGCGACCAACTAGAGAGCGACAACAGTCATGAACATGCATTAAAATTAATAAACATTGAGTGCAAGCATGAGTAGGATATAATCCACCATGAACATAAATATCGTGAAGGCTATGTTGATCTTGTTTCAACTACATGTGTGAACATGTGCCAAGTCAAGCCACTTGAATCATTCAAAGGAGGATACCACCCTATCATACCACATCACAACCATTTTAATAGCATGTTGGCACGCAAGGTAAACCATTATAAACTCCTAGCAAATTAAGCATGGCATGAGCAAATATAATCTCTAATTGTCATTGCAAACATGTTTCATTCATAATAGGCTGAATCAGGAACGATGAACTAATCATATTTACAAAAACAAGAGATGTCGAGTTCATACCAGCTTCTCTCATCTCAATCAGTCTATCATATATCGTCATTATTGCCTTTCACTTGCACGACCGAACGGTGTGGATAATAATAATAGTGCATGTGCATTGGACTAAGCTAGAATCTGCAAGCATTTAATTCAAGGGAGAAGACAAGGTAACATGGGCTCTTGGTTAAATAAACAATAATGCATATAAGAGCCACTTCAATAATTTCATCATGGTCTTCTCCTCTCGACCCTCAAAGAAAAGAAAAAGAAATAAAACCATTTACACGGGAAAGCTCCCAACAAGCAAAAGAAGAACATGAAATATTTTTGGGTTTTCTTTTAATTATTACTACTACAAGCAAGGAAAGTAAACTAGCTAAAAGCTACAACTATTTTTTTGGTTTTTCTTAAGGTTTTTCAAACACACAAGAAGAAGGCTAGAAAAGAAAATAAACTAGCATGGATATTACAATGAAAAAGTATGAGCACCGACAACTAGAATGAGTGTGTGAACATGAATGTAATGTCGGTGAGAAATACGTACTCCCCCAAGCTTAGGCTTTTGGCCTAAATTGGTCTATGCCCATGGATCAAAGTTGTAGTTGGGGTCGTACTGAGAAGCAACAACTATTGCCTCATGAGCCGCCGCTTGGAGGCGAGCTGCCTTCGTCCTCCTCTTATACTCGTTCGCCTCCTCCCTGGTTATAATATATCTCCCTTTTGCCAGAAAGTCAAAGAAAGTAGGAGCATGGAGAGCAACATGGAAAGTGCGGCGCCTGTCAAACATTAGTCGGTACTGGAGAGGCTGTTCATTCCTCTCAATAAACTTATGGCGAACCATAGCATCATAGTCTAGATAAGCTGGAGGCAATTCCATATCATTTTCATGTATGGGTATCTCAAGAAAATTAGCCACACGAGTTGCATAAATCCCACCAAACAAGTCTCCACTTAAACCATTATTATGCAACCTTCGTGCGACAATGGCCCCCAAGTTATATTGCTTATCTCGTAAAACAGCACTCTTGAGAACACTAAGATCAGGAACACACATGTGACATGCCTCATCCTTACCGTTTATGCATCTACCTATAAAGAGAGCAAAATAATGTATAGCAGGAAAATGAATGCTCCCTATGGTAGCTTGTGTTATCTCTCTAGATTCCCCCACAGTAATACTAGCAAGAAAATCTTTAAACTCAGATTTGCGAGGTTCACTAGCACTACCCCATTGTGGAAGTTTACAAGTAGTATTAGAATCTTCTAAGTCCATAGTATAAGATTTAGCATAGATATCAAATAGGACAGTGTGAGAATTGCGTGAAGATGAAAATTTGAACATCCTCACAAAGGAATCAGTTAGGTGATAATACTGAGGGCACTTATCTAGCATGAAGCCCTCGAGTTCAGCATTACGCACATATGCGTCAAATTCCTCCTTAATTCTTGCTCGAACCATGAAATCTTCTGACGGCCATTCACAAGGCCGCACTTGAGCTTCTCTTGGTGGTTCATGGTCCGGCTCACGTATTGCGGGCCTGGGTCCTTGCTTCCTTGAAGAACCACCTTGATACATTTTTCTAAACATATTTCTTCCTCTGAAAAATTTCTGAAAATTTTAGTAACTCAAAATAAAAGTGAACCAAACTCAACAAAATTGATAGCAACTACTCCCACAAGTGCCTAGAGACTATATCATGCATTAGAACTACTTGGGACCATATAAATTTGACATGCAAGCTCAAGAACAGGGTCACCTAGGCAGCAAAAATTTGCAATGAATAAAGCACTAGAACAAAAACTAATTGGACCATTGGAGAGTCACATACCGAAGAGCAATCCCCCAAAGCAGTTTTGTGAGTGGAGCTTTGAGCAAGGAGATCAAAATCGCAGCAAGATGAGCTAGAACTCGTGCTTGAGCTGGTTGGTGATTTTTTTGGGAGGAAGAAGGAGTGTGTGGGTGCAGGAATAAGTGGAGGGGGGCCACCAGGGGCCCACGAGGCACGGGGGCGCGCCCAGCGGGTGGGCGCGCCCTGGACCCTCGTGGCCAGGTGCTTGCTCCCCCTGATGTGTTCTCAGTGCCAGATATTCTCAAATATTCAAGAAAAAATCATAATTCATTTTCAGGGCATTTGGAGAACTTTTATTTTCGGGGTATTTTTTATTGCACGGATAATTCAGAAAACTGATAGAATAAACTATTTTTGCTTTATTTAATCTAAATAACAGAAAGTAAAAGGAGGGTACAGAGAGTTGTGCTTTCTACCTTCATCCATCTCATGCTCATCAAAAGGAATCCACTAAAGGTTGATCAAGTCTTGTTAACAAACTCATTCCAAATCGCATGAAACTAGAGAAATTTCGAATAACACTAAGTTACCTCAACGGGGATATGCACGTCCCCAACAATAAGAATATCATATTTCTTCTTGACAGTAGGAAGAGGAAATTCAAAACCTCCAATAGTAGTAGTTGGAATTTTTTGTAGCGACCAGACCTCAAACAGTCTGATCTACCGTGCACCAGTGTCATCCCTAGATCAGTAATGCTGACACGCACAGTACAAATGGAGGATTTATAACAGAGTAGCAATCACACACTTATTATATCAAGTATCTCAAGAGAGAAAATAAGTATGACAAATATGGCTTAAGGCCATCTAAAACGATAACAGCAGAAGACTTGGAAGATAAGTGAGTCCATCAACTCCAATGGCATCACCGAGTTTAAGACCACGACCTAAGGCACCATACTCGTCGTCTGAAAAGTCTGCAACATGAAACGTTGCAGCCCGAAAACGGGTCAGCACATGGAATATGCTGGCAATGTAACACATAGAGAGAAATGAACATAATAATGCTATACTACATGCATATATGGCTGGTAGAAGGCTCTATGGTTACAGTTTTGCAAAAAGCCAATTTTTCCCTACTGCAAAGGAATAAATTTTATTTAACTATCATGGTGGTTGATAAACATTGAGAATGGTTGACAGCATCCTCAATCCCAATTAAGTATCATCATTAACCCAACAAAATTAATTAAAGTAACATGATGAGATTCACATGATAATCCAAGTACTAGATACTCAAGATGTCCATAACCGGGGACACGGCTAACCATGATTAGTTTATACACTCTGCAGAGGTTTGTGCACTTTTCCCCACAAGACTCGATCTCCTCTGTTGGGATTCTCGCACTTCATGGTGTTTGAGAAACGGATGACTGAGACACAGTCTTTCAGAAGTGTTTGCACCTTACGATGTGATAGACCGTACCAACCTACATCCCCTACATCTGCTAGTCTACCACGTAAGAGTTCACACAACTTAGTCAACTATGCTAGAGCCCATAATAGCTTGCGGCTGCACACGGAAGTTTCTAGCATGAATAATCTCATGATCCCTTTGAACCTGGGTGGCAGTCCAACAGAAAACAGACAATCCTGGAATACCCAGGTACCTCAATCCACCCAGATGTGAGTTTTAGTTGCCACCTTAAGGTTAACCATTAATTAACAATCTCACATCTGTCATGGTAACACTCAAACCCAATCCACGTCTACTAGCATAGCATAGCAATATGAGCAAACGTAGAAGTAACTCCCAAAGTTTGATAATAAACAGGTGATAGGTACTACCTCAACTACTTCCCAATACCCACAATTTAATTAGATCCTAATCATGCAATGTTTGAGGATTGGTCTAATGCAATAAAACTGGGTAGTAAAAGAGGTATGATCAAAGTGTTACTTGCCTTGCTGATGATCCGTGAAACTTAGAGATTCGAAGTAGCAAGCGACGCACTCCGGGTACTCTATCGTAAACAAACAAGCATACAATAAGCACTCATCTAATGCACAGGTAAAACCCAAATAAAGATCTAACTAGAAAGTTCAACTTAAGAACTCCGGTTTGCAAAAAGAATCGAATCAAACGAAGCAACGAAAGTCAAACGGCGAAAGAAACAAGCTTCGTTTACTAATCTGGATCTAAGTCAAATTTTATAGTAGCAAAAACTTGTTTGAATAGGTTAGACGGAAAGAGAATTTCGAGATGAAACTCTAGGTGCTTGAATCGCCTGATTCCGATAAACGAGCTAAAAGATATACCAGAACGAAAATCTGATCAGAAATCACGATCTGGAATAAACGCGGAAAATCCGACGAAAAAGAAAACTGACGAACAGTTAAACGAACGGACGTTCGTTAGCTGCGACTAACCGACGAACACGTTCGTTAAAACGAACGGATCGGTGAACGCTCACTAAGTAACTAAACCAAAAAAATAAACCGATCTATTAAAAAAAATCTAGGGTTTCAAAAAAAATAAACCGAACGGTTTAAAAAAAAAACCGGCACGAGGCGGCGGCTGCGGTTACCTCGGCGAGGTACTCCGACGGGGCTCTG